>NW_026732079.1:702500-889613 GCF_028476545.2 Physella acuta | reverse complement strand
TAGTTTGATTAACGAGCTGAAGGATGGGACATGTTGGGTGTGGGGGGGGGGAGTGGAGGGGGGATTTTTATTTCTGTATTTCCGGGGTTAAGTGTTTTTTAGTGCGGGTATCTAAAAATAGCAGCTTCTGTTGTGATAACATTAGTGAGCAACAAATCTAGTGGTATTGATGTTGTATAAGCCCTTTAAAGTATGTATAATGATATTTCGGCGTGATTTATTCTGAAAGCAAAATCCATCTCTGTGTTTAGTAAACGTTGTTTAAAGAATGCAGCTTGTAGGGCCTACTGACTACAAGCTTCGATTCGTTCTTAATGACAACTCATTGTACTGATTGATTTTTTTAAAAAAATGGAAACTGTTGGAAGGTTTTTGTGGTGGTATTGAATGTGAGAATGGAAACTGATTAAGTGATCGCTTATGTGATAAAATCTGCTCTCTCCTATATTGTTTTGTTATTGTTTTATGTATTAGACTAATCAACAGGCAAGTAGCATGAGGGGTCTATATTAACCAGCCCTAACCTACACTGTTTGTGTGACTAGCTGCAACATGCCATCAGCTAAATAAATAAACAAAACCATTTACCCAAACCCGAGACAGACTCAAACACAAACCATAGCCCCTACCCAAAACAAATCCAGTCAATTAAGCCTAACCTTAACCTTGACAAGTGTAATTACACATCTATTTGTCAGTTAAACATCAAAGATTTAATACTCCCGTATCACAATTTTAGAGTTTGTATAACTCAGTGTGATACTAGAACACAACTACAACACTTGTAAAACACAAGCAGTACCTTTGTGTGGTAAATAAGAGTTAAAGTACTAGAGATAGTTGGTATATTGTAGGTAGAACACGTACCTGATAAAAATATATGTAATTGCCACACGAAATCGGGGGAGGGGGGATCGGTGTGGTCGAGTTGGTAAAGCTCATGGCTGCTAAACCGATATCGAACCCTCGGGCAGATGAGGCTCGATAGCTGGGGACAGCCACTCTTCTAGGAGACACAACTCCAAAATCAAACAACTGCTGCCTTGTAGTTTGTTCTTAGTTAGGCAAAGGCTATGAAAGCAAATCCAAAAAGAAAAGCAGGCTGAAATCGGAGTCAACGGCCTCAAGGGCGCATAACCGGTTGACACGTATACTTGATTGTATTGGAGGGAATCCCTTCCAACACTAAAATTAAGAACGAAGAAGAAGAAGCCACAATTATGTGATATATAAAAACAGAATTGCAATACTAGTATACTATATACTATATACTTTATACGAAAACAAGTATCATAGTAAAATGGGATTTTAGAAAATACGAACCCTTCAAAGTTTCTTAATTATTTTATGCATGTAATCGTATATTTGCTAATTAAGCAACTATAAAAGCGAGTATTAAAAATCAATAAACGCTTTCACTCACAAATCCCATATCATAGGCAGAGGCGTAGCGACCCCACCCGGTGCCCGGGGACAAACTTTTCGATTTGCACCCCCCCTCAAGATTTCGATTTGCACCCCCCCCCCCCTCAAGATTTCAATTTGCACCCGCCCCTCAAACTTTCGATTTGCACCACCCTCAACCTTTCAATTTATTTTTCCAACCCATTTTGGACATATGTTCCCTTCCCCCCCCCCCCCGCCCCCCCCCCCCCCCCTGCTACGCTACAGGATAAACTACTCAAGTTCTGCATTTTCCAAACAGCGGTAGTATTTTTAGCACCCAGATTTTTTAATACTTTTTCAATTATCGGCCAAAATAATTTGCCAGGTGCACGTTGGGTTATTTTTATTTTAGTTTCAGATAATATTAAACATGCTTTAGAGATGTGAATTTAATTCGTTTTAAACGAACTATTAATGACCTTCAAACAGGTGTAACGAGGGCGAAAACAAGTGTACCAAATGTAAATGTGTTTTTAATATTTCACGTTTTTACATTATGTTCGGCTAATGTTTAGTGAAAATAGCTGTTTTTTTTTAACAGCTAGAAGGCAGGTCGAAAGCAAAAGTTTCAACGTCAAAAGAAATCCCACGGCGTTACTTATTGTTCAACTACAGTTAACTACACAATTCTTTGAATACTTTGTCAGTGATTTCAAATTAAATTTTTCTATCTATGCGTATATATATATATATATATATATATATATATATATATATATATATATATATATATATATATATATATATATATATATATATATATATATATATATATATATATGTATATATGTATATATATATATATGTATATATATATATATATATATATATATATATATATATATATATATATATATACATATATATATATATATATATATATATATATATATATATATATATATATATATATATATATATATATATATATATACATATATATATATATATATATATATATGTATATATATATACATATATATACGTGTGTGGTGTGTGTGTCAGTGGCGTAGCGAGGTCGGGTGTCACCCGGTGCGGCACTTAATGGTGTCACCTCCCAGAGGCGTAGCGATCGGGGACAAACTTTCAATTTTCGATTTGCAACCCCCTCTCCTCAAACTTTCGATTTGCACACCCCCCCCCCCCTTCCACACATGTCGCGATTTGTCAAATTTGAACTTAAAAGACTTTTCAACACTCGAAATAATCACTTAATTAAGTGGAATTATCATTTTTCTCTCTATATATATTTTTTTGCCTTAGTGTCACCCCCCCTAAATGGTATCACCGGGTGCGGTCCGCACCCCCCCCCCTCGCTACGCCACTGGTGTGTGTGATTCCTTTCGTGTGTTCGAGTGTGTGTGTGTGTGTGTATGTGCGCGCGTGTGTATGTACAGTTGGACAGTATTTGTGTCTAATATTTCCAGATCCAGTTCCTACTTTTTCCAGAAAATGAACCATAACTCAAGTATAATTAAAGAGAAAAGATAAATGTACAGGCTATGTGTTATAGGCGTGTCCGACAGGTCACAAGAGTTGAATGTATTTTAAAAGAGGTTTTAGATTACTTGTAGTTATCAAAATAACTCACCCCCAGTGAAGTAATAACCAGGTAACCAAGCCCACGAACCCTCGAGGTAAAATTATAATTTGGATTAACTTGCAAATAAATGGTTTTAGAACCATTAAAGGAAACTGCCGAAAATTTAACAACAATATAATTATACGCGTTTTGTTTTGTTTTTCAAAAAGTATTATTTAACAAAGCTAGCAGGTTTTGCTTTAAAATAGTATCAAATAAAAAATTTCAATTTTCGAAGCGCAAGAAATAGAGACGTTTTTCAAGTACTTTTAGATTTGTATAAAAAATTTAATAAAATTATTGCATTTTGTATTATACTTTAATGTATCCTCTATTTTTTACCACTTTTGAAAGACAATTTATAAGTTATTTCCCTTTTAAATAACGAATGTTTAAAAGGGGAGTAATCAACACTATGATGCCGTTTCTTGTAATTTGACAACTGTCTCTATCTACATGCGGCTATCCACATAGAGACAGCGAATCACCTAGGAAAGAAAACTCTTAAATCAAACAACTGCTGCCTTGCAGGCTTTCTTGCCTGTGCCATGGCTATGGACGAAGATCTACATTCAGAAAACCAGGTTACAGTTGGAGCCAACGGGGCATGCCGTGTTGACAGGTAATATTTAATCATAATCGAGGAAATCCCCTCGTATGTTGTAATTAAGAACGAAGAAAAAAAAGTCATTTCGTTGACATATGCAATGAAATCAAGAACCCCCTCTTAACAGTTTTAAATTACTTTGTCTTATTGACTTCTTACATACTAACTATCTCCTCAAACAATTTTTTTTTAATATTACTTTTCATCCGCACTTTAAAACTATTTTTAGTTTTTAAAAACTTAAAGTAACACTTTTTACACTCTCCGGGTTATTATTTTTGTATTAAAATCCCCAGGTGTTTCGTTCCAGCGACTTAAACGTGGCGATAAGGGTTATCTCTGCTTGATAGAACTTCATACTTGTTTACCAGCTGAGGCTAAGGTGATAGCGCAAGAAAGGTAAACAGTTCTGGAATCATCTGCAAACTGGTGGGGGTAATGAAAGAACGATCGGACCAATGTCTGCACCTGTTGTGTGACGAAATGAAATGAAATGTGATGTTGATTTGTGTGTGTGGCTGGTTGGTTGAGTGGGTTGAGAGTGAAACTAGAATGGTGAAAGTTGCAGGTTCGATTCCTCAAGGTCTTCCAGCCGATGGTTTTCTATCGTGCAGGTGACCTTAAGTTGTTCTGTTGGGACCGAGACCTTTTGGGTCACAGAACTAGAGGGTCCCAGAACTGAAAGGTCTCAGAACTAGAAGGTCCAAGATCTGAAAGGTCTCTGAAACAGGGGTCTCATAGCTGAAAGGTCTCAGAAATGCAGGATCCCAGAGCCGAAGAACGCAGAACTGAAATATCTCAAATCTTTTGGATCCCAGAAATAAAAGTTTTCTGAAAAGAAGGGTTCCACGAACAATAGGCCGAAGAATTGACGGGTTCTAGAGCTACAGTGTTCAGGAAATAATGAGTTCTATGAGCTCTTTGGTCCCTGAACAGAATAATCTCAGAATTGAAGGGTCCCAGGATTAAAGGGTCTCAGAACTGAAGGGTCACAGGATTAAAGGGTCTCAGTACTGAAGGGTCCCAGGATTAAAGGGTCTCAGAACTGAAGGGTCCCAGGATTAAAAGGTCTCAGATCTGCTATCATTGTGTAAAACATTGTTCTGCACCAGCAACTTACTGTTTATAATAATATAAAATATTAAAGTACACTTTCAAAAACTTACGGTCGGTGAGGCAGTCGATGTAAAGTCCAACTGTCTCACAGATCACAATATGTGAATGAATAGTGTGGTCAGCATTATGTCTAGCTACTTATACTTTCATTAACGTAGTTGATATATAGCCCAACTGTCTCAGTGACAGCGATATATGAAAGGATATTGTGTTCAGCATTATATCCAGCTACCTATCCTATCGTTAACATTATGTATTTACCCTTTAGAGCTGCGAGGCTTAGTGACGTCGTACAGACTCGAGCTCGGGATCCGAACTCAAGACTTTCGTTGGTCAGTCGAAAGCGCTTCCATTGAAACACACACACAACATTATAATACATCAATGAGCCTCCTCCCTACCCATTCATGTAATGTTACAAAATATGCTTACTCTCAGATGTAACACAGGCTTAGACTGTAAAACGCTAGACAGCGAGGTTGAGGAAAAACCTTACGTACATTCATCATTCAACCAAAACACAACAGAACTATACGTGTTAGTAGTTGATTTGACATTCGAAGCGTTCCAACATGATCTGTATAACCACGTTTTCTTTAACGAAAAACTTAGTCAAACTCATTATGTGCGGGTAATTTAAGTAATTTTCATGTGTTTCTTTACTTTTGGTGCTAATTAGTGCAACGTTAATTTGTTTAATAAGCAAAGCTCAGCACAGATTACTTGCCACTTATTAAAAATCAGGTAATTATGAATTATTTAGATGTTAATTATTCAACCATGTACTACTGATCTCCTTGCGCATAGAGAAATGACTAAGGACTAACTGATTTTAGTAATGACAATAAAATCCTAACCAATACAACATATCTGTAGGTTCAAGTTAGTTGTATTGAGAGTAATTGTTCAGCTTGTGTTCAACACTGGGTTATGTTATTGGGAGTAATTGTTCAAAATTGGATTATGTATTGCAAACAGGAAACCTCGAAATAGAACCAGTTTTCTTTTTTTTTTTAAAGTTTAAGGTAGCTGTAGGTTCAAGGTAAAGTTTTGTGACATCATTAAAGTGATGCGTTAGCGTTAAGGGCTGAGTAGATAGTAACTACTTCGTTTCGGTTTTATACATTTGAATATGTTTTACATTTTTTTCTACAACTTTAAGTTAACTATTCTTATTTGCGTCCCTTTAATAAGAAGTTGTTTTTTTTTACGAGCTAATACACTTCAATTGCTACCTTTTATAGTAGATGTTTAAATACAGATAAATATATCATTTATCAAAATATTTGAGTTTTGAAGTATAGTTAGATAAAAGTTCATGGAAACAATATGGAACGACAATTCCGAGAAGACAAAGCTTCACATTATTGTTAATGATTGACGATAGCATATTTTGTTTTACATTTAAATTTGTCTTTTTTTAAATTTTTCCTTAATGTTGTCTGATATTCTTATATATATATATATATATATATATATATATATATATATATATATATATATATATATATATATATATATATATATATATATACATATGCTATAACTTATCGTGAAATACCATATAACCAGAAAAAGAAAATCTTTTTTAAAAAAAAGCTCTCTAGTTCAAGACCACAAGCCAGTGACCGATATAAAATTTGGTCTTACAGGTATATAGAACGGATCTTTTGTATTCATCATTTGAACAAAACAAAAAAAACTTCCAAAAATAGACCACGAGCTGGCTAGAGGACGCATGCGCCCCTGCGATCACATGATTAAAGGTGGGCAGGTATTTTTTTTATATTTTTACAGAAGTAAACAAGTTATTTCCTAGTTCCCTAGGAGGTGGGTTGTGGGGTGGAGTGGAAGTAGAACAGATTGCTGTTCAGTGTGATTTTATCTTTCCAGGTGACACTATAGACAACATACAAGTGGTGTTTTAGTAAAGAAGTACCTGATAAGAGTATATCGTAAAAAAATGTATGACGTTAAGGAGCCCTACCTGTTGGATGAAAATTGTATAATGGAGATAATTTTATCAGGAAAAGTAGAATTACAAGTCACTATTTTTTTTTCAGCTACATAAAGAGTCATAACTTCTTTAAAATAAGGATTACTTAGCCATGCATTTTGGACGTATACATAAAAGTAATGTGTATACAAATAACACCATTTGAATTTTCAAAAGTAAATTAAAAACTAATAAACAGTTCTATAGGGAAGGTGATTGCGCAGGCAGGACGTACTAAAGTATAACATGTTTTTCGATGTATGACGACACTGTCTTTCTGTTTCTCTACCAGTTTGTCAGCATCGTTACATATTCCTACTTAACTTTATTATTTTCTATCTTGGTGTGTATTTTTTCAGAGAGATGCTTTATCTTTCTTTGTCTTTGATCTTCTGGTGTAAACCAACCCTACGCACGTACCCAGTCCACACCACTTCAACAGACGGTACTCCATACGATGAATCACCTCGTGAATATTTCCACCTTCATACCACACCTACCTACCACACCTATCTACTACATCTATCTACCCCACCTATGTACCTACAATCTCCTACCTACCATTATACTTAACACACCTACCCACCACACCTACCTACCACACCTACCTACCACACCTACCTACTACATCTGTCTACCACACCTACCTACCTACAATCTCCTACCTACCATTATACTTAACACACCTACCTACCACACCTATCTACTACATCTATCTACCCCACCTATGTACCTACAATCTCCTACCTACCATTATACTTAACACAACTACCTACCACACCTACCTACCACACCTACCTACCACACCTACCTACCACACCTACCTACCACACCTACCTACCACACCTACCTACCACACCTACCTACCACACCTACCTACCACACCTACCTACCACACCTACCTACTACATCTATCTACCCCACCTTCCTACCACACCTACCTACCACACCTACCTACCACACCTACCTACAATCACCTACCCACCACACCTACCCACCACACCTACCTACCACACCTACCTACCACACCTACCTACCACACCTACCTACAATCACCTACCCACCACACCTACCCACCACACCTACCTACCACACCTACCTACCACACCTACCTACCACACCTACCTACCACATCTACCTACCACACCTACCTACAATCACCTACCCACCACACATACCTACCACACCTACCCACCACACCTAACTACCACACCTACCTACTACATCTATCTACCCCACCTTCCTACCAACAATTTTCTACCTACCATTATACTTAACACACCTACATACTATCTATCAACCATACCCTACATACCTCTCCTATCTGCCACATCTGCCTACCAAATTACCACCTCTAACTATCACCCCTAACTAAAACAGCAACCAACCACCCCCTACCTACCAAATATCAAACACCGTTTACCTACGTCATACGGACCCCCTCCCCCCCCCCTGCCTAACATTACTTATCACAAACTACCTACTACATAATCTACCCACCCCATACACACCACCCCTTTCAAACCTCCCACAAAATATCCATAACACCAGTCTCTCCCTAACACAGCTTCGCCATTCATACCACACTTTGATTTCTAATTAACGAAACGAATATATTTTCATTGCACATAAAACATTTTCCCTCAAATTACTTGTTAATGATTGGCTAACGTTTAAATACCGCTCAACGATTGGCTATCGTTTTTAACCCCGTTCACGGATTGGGTGACCTTGTTTATAGAAGTAACTAGGTCACTGGATCAAAGAATTTTCCTATTTCCTTTTGATTTCCAGTCAATCGTTCACCGGTTTTTCCCGCACGAATTTTAAACAACGAGCAAATAAATTTTGAACTGCGTCTCTTTAAAGCATTTATTTTTCACGTAATTAATGACAATTAACGGCATGCTCAATTCAGATAGTTATTTCTTTTTTTTTAAAGGCTAATCATAAGAGAGGGTAATCACAAAACAGTAAACGAAATAAAAACAAGATTTTTTTATCCTTGTTTTAAAATGTCCTCTTCAAAATGAGGGAGTTTGTTAGTAGTAGACAGTCTGGTTATATATTTAGGACAAGGACTTTGGTTAAAGCATACGATTGTACTAAGGTTAGGGATAATATAATACGTATACTAGATCTAATAAACGTGTTCATATCCACGCTAAACATACCTGCAATACGGACATTAATAAATACCTAATATTATAATTCTCATTTAAGAAAATTACAAATAACTTAAAAACAGTTCTAAAATACCTAGCAGTATTATAACTATTATGGACGTGACTAAATCGGTGGTACTATTAGGAGGAATACTAATGGTATCAAGACAAATGATGTCAGACGAATGATCTCGCTGACAAAATAATTCAAGATAAAATATAACAGTAGAGGCTATAATAATGGAACAAATTATCTCATGGACAAAGGATATCACGGAAAAACACATCAAGGCGAAATATATCAGACCAAAAGATATCTTCGGCAGCACATTTTAGACAAAATATTTTAGACGAAATATCTCACGACTAAATACCTACCCGACATAATTTCCTGAGATATTTTGTCCCTAGATATTTAGTCATAAACTCTACATTTCAAAACTACCCCGCTAGATAAGATTGATTATCAGCTAACTAAAGTGTTCCGAAGTTCATGAATAAGTTAAAACTTTTATTTTAAATAAACATAATGTATTATTTCCCATGAACAGTATATCGAAAGCAAGGGAGATAATAAAAGAAAATGACTTACTTGACATTTAAGTTTTTTTCTAACGAACAGCTAACGCCTTGCAGAAGACACATCAAGGTCGTCAAGTACACTAGCAAGGTCATCTTCCCAGCCCGCCAGTAGGCTGTCGTCTGACGTGAAAGACTGACCATTGTCCACACCGTGGAGGCAAGCAATGTCTCAAGTCGCCGGGCAAGGAGTTTCGTCTAACAGCGGCTGCAAGATATTGCCCTTGTGGGTGCAACTTGTTTTCTTAATTTCACGAGCTTCGCGTGTCTTTCATGGTCAGGATTTGATTAACTAATTTAAAAAAAAATGCACAGGTTAAATCAATGAGAATCAATTCGTTTTAAAATACACATTAGTTAATATATAGGCCTATATATATATATATATGTATAATGTGTATAGATATAAATATAAATGTGTATTTATATGTAAATATAAATGTATAACCATAAATATATATATATTTATTAAATTCATATATATATGACTTTAATACATATATATATATATATATATATATATATATATATATATATATATATATATATATATGTATGTATGTATGTATGGTAATAAAGTTTCCGCAATGTTTATAAATCATTTAACTTCCTCCTTCCATTCCCTTCCCTCCTCACGATGGTAAAAACATAAAACCACCTCAGCAAATATATATATATATATATATATATATATATATATATATATATATATATATATATATATATATATATATATATATATATATATATGGTAATCAGTTCCCGCAATGTTTATAAATCATTTAACTTCCTCCTTCCATTCCCTTCCCTCCCCACGATGGTAAAAACATAAAACCACCTCAGCCTAGTCTGAAGTTATTTACTGATAAATAACCACATTTCAGCTGCATACACAACTTTTATATCGCTGTATTTTTTTGTTTCTTCCGTACTTTTATACCAACCCTGGTTAGCTTTCGTGTATTTTTAGCCCCAATCTAATCCCAAGTTTCCGGTAACTAAATGAACCTGATACTCCGAATGACAAACAAATCATCTCGTTTACCTCCGTCAGCTCACAACACATCCTATCGCGTTATGCGAGGTGGGAATACCTTCGACACATTGGCTTTGGTTTAAAAAACTCTTAACGAAGGTAAGAGAAGACACACGGCAACAGTTTTTTTTATATGCTGCATTTTCACTCACACTTAATTGACGGTAATTAATAAAAAAAAACGCACGTAAGATTCCTTATATCACTCTGTTTAAAAAGAAATGTGTTTAAAAAATCGCGTCCCCAAATTTTATTAATTCAAGTCCATCGTTTGAAGATGAAAACGAATTGCTGACGAAGCAGAATCAGGTGGGGGGGGGGGGGGAATTAATTAACAAGAAAGTACAAAAAATGTCAAGTGAGAAGTATCACGTGATTAGAGGAACAATGGCTCCGGGGGTCCGCGTGTGCGTTATGGGGAGTTATCTGCATAAGTTGGAGATGAGTTATCGGTCTTTGATTGTAAGGGGAGTTAATCAGATGATACGTATACAGGGAGATCAATTATTACCAATTCCCCGGGGATGGGAGACGAAGGCAGGGTAAGGAAAGGTGTAATATATCGTGTTAGGTGAGGCTTGACTGGCGATGTGGGGGCAGTTATCGGATCTAGAAAGTTCGTGCTATGGACGAGTATACAACATTACGACTTTTCGAAACTTTATGGTTTAAGGTAGGGGTTGATATATGCTAGTGTAAAACTTTACGACTTTTTGAAATTGTAAGGTATAAGGTAGGGGTTGATATATGCGAGAATAAAGCTTTAAGACTTTCGAATTTATGTGGTTTAAGGTAGGGGTTGATATATGCTGGTATAAAACTTTACGACTTTCGAAATGATGTGGTTTAAGGTAGCGGTTCTTCTTCTTCTTCGTTCTTAATTTTAGTGCTGGAAGGGATCCCCTCCCACACAATCAAGTATAAGTGTCAACTGGTTATGCGCCTTGAGGCCGTTGACTTCGATTTCAGCCTGCTTTTCTTTTTTTGCATTTTCTTCCATAGTCTTTGTCCAACCAAGAACAAACTACAAGGCAGCAGTTGTTTGATTATGGAATGGTCTCTCCTTGAAGAATGGCTGTCTTCAGCAAACGACCCTCATCTGCCCGAGCGTTCGAACTTTTCGGTTTGGCAACATGAGCTCTACGGACTCGACCACGCCGACCCCTAAGTAGGGGTTGATATATGCTAGTGTAAAACTTTACGACTTTCGAAATGATGTGGTTTAAGGTAAGGATTAATATATGCTAGTGTAAAACTTCACGACTTTTGAAATGATGTGGTTTAAGGTAGGGATTGATATATGCTAGTGTAAAACTTTGCGACTTTCGTATGTTTGTGGTTTAAAGTTGGGGTTGATATATGCTAGTGTAAAACTTTACGACTTTCGAATTTATGTGGTTTAAGGTAGGGGTTGATATATGCTAGTGTAAAACTTAACGACTTTTGAAATGATGTGGTTTAAGGTAAGGATTGATATATGCTAGTGTAAAACTTTTGTATGTATGTGATTTAAAGTTGGGGTTGATATATGCTAGTGTAAAACGTTACGACTTTCGAATTTATGTGGTTTAAAGTAGAGGTTGATATATGCTAGTGTAAAGCTTCACGACTTTCGAAATGGCATTGGCTCGGGTCAATGTGTTCTCTGCCACTCGCACGTGTAGTGTGGAGGGTAGGTCGAGGGAGAAATAATAAGCTAATAGGATTGAAAACTAGACGAAAGCTATGGGAGGTGGTCGGGTCAATAAAACTCATGGTGGATAAACGAAGTTCAAATCCCCGGGCAGATGAGGCTCGTTAGCTGGGAACAGCAACTCATCTAGGAGAGACAACACCATAATCAAACAACTGCTGCCTTGTAGTTTGTTCTACAAACTTAGTTGGAAGCAGATACAAAAAGAAAATCAGGCTGAAATCGGAGTCAACAGCCTAAATGGCGCATAACCAGTTGACAGGTATAGGCCTACTTAATTGTGTTAAAGGAATCTTTCGGGAATCTCTTCTAACACTAAATATTAAGTACGCAGAAGAAGAAGAAAAAACTGCTGCAATGTAGTTTGTTCTTGGCTAGACAAAGGCTATGGAGGCGAATACAGAAAAAAAAGTCGGTGGAAATCGGATTCAATGGTCAATATGGCGCATACAATTTTTGACACGTATTACTTTATTATGTAGAAAAAAATTCCTTCCAACTATACTATTAAGAAAGAATAAGAAGACGACGCTTCATTTCGGTATAAATAAATCCAAAAAATTGCGCTCTATGGAAGTTCAAAATTTTACGTTTGGTAAAAAACTATAACTTTAATTTTTAAAATGTTTCTCAGCAATCTCATAGAAAAAAATTTTTTTTTATATTTTTTTTTACTATGTAGCTTAAAGATAAATAGCTTACCGGCTGCCCACGCATATTTAAAATGTTTAAAATATTCCCATCGTAGTATGATAACTGGAACATGCACGTAAAATAGACAGACTGGCTATGCGGCCGAGTTCATCCAGTTTAAACGGGTACTTGACATTTTTTCTTGTAGAACTATGTTTAGCTGGCGTTAGGAAAATTTAAATTCCTGCTTACTAAGCCATTTCCGAATATCAAGAAACCCTCAAAAGGTGAATTAGTTTGAAATGTTGAAAGAAAATTCGTTGATTTCAGATCTATGATGTGATATTAGTGTCTGCTGATGCAACGGTATTAGACTTCTCTTGAAAATGAGATGTGAGGTGATATGGAAATAAACTAAATACTAATCTAACTTGCTACCAAAGACTATACACTCACTCCCTAGCCAAACACTTTCTACCATAGCCCTAACAATAATTTCGGGTCATATCACGCATTATAAGATTACAATACTTAACAGCCTAAAACTATTATTTTCAAACAGGTGTATTTTTTTAAATCTGGATAATAATACTCACAACACCTTAGTGGATTATTTGGTACGAGCCGACCCACGGCATATCATACGCCACTATTTAGTTGTTTTATTTTCTACTTTTCAGTAATTCATAATTTGTGAATTCGACAGTACCAATGCTGCCACTGAAAATATTTGCTTTAAAACAATATCAGTAGGTCGTTAAGGACAATACTACCCCCACCCTCCTTTCCCCCAACCCCTACACCCCCCCCCCCCCCCCGTGAAAGCAGCCTCCTCTTAGTTACCTCACCTAAGTTTAAAATCGTTTCAAACTAAATTATCTGCCCCTAATAGCCGTCACTAAACCCGGCTCTACGATTGTAAACATTTAGAGTGAACCAAAGCTCACCAGATCATGTAGGGTGGGGTGGTAGGGATCCCTCTTACAGCTTGGTGTTTTCTAGCGTCTCCAAGAAGAGAATTATATATATATATAGATTTACTTAACTCCCCATAAGCCGATTGATTTTATTTTAAGGTTCTAAAATGAAACAAATGTATCCAACACGTAGGTTTTTGTTTACGTGTATTAACTTAAAATAATTATTTTCTGACAAGTGTATTGTCAAACTTCGGTACTATCAAAACGCACAAGACCTCAGTTGATTATTTATAGTTTACCCCAATACACGATTCGTTTTATTTTTAGGTTCTAGAATGAAACAAATGTACCCAACACGTAGGCTTTTGTTAACGTGTGCGGTATTGGTCGTGCCGTGAAGCCCGTGCGTCTAGTGGGTGAGCAACACGCTTGACATGCACGTGCGCTCCCGGAACGCCAGGTCGAATTGTTTATTCATTGTTCTTGAGCGTGTGAGTGAGTACACTTAAGTGAGATACGATCTTTTTGTAAATACCCAGTCTCAAGAAAATAGCACGAGAGTTTGGCGAGAGTAGAATAAGGTTGTCCTAATTCTAGAGTAGGATAAGAATTTCCTAATTCTAGAGCAGGATAAGGATTTCCTAATTCTAGAGTAAGATAAGGATGTCCTAATTCTAGAGTAGGATAAGGATTACTAAATCTTAGAGAAGGATAAGGATTTCTAAATCTTAGAGAAGGATAAGAATTACTAAATCTTAGAGAAGGATAAGGATTACTAAATCTTAGAGAAGGATAAGGATTACTAAATCATATGGTAGGATAAATGATTTTCCAATCGCATAGTTGGTTAAGGATTCTCTAGTCTTAGAGTAGGATAAGGATTTCGTAATTTTAGCTTAGGGAAAAAAATTAACCAATCTTAGAGAAGGATAAAGATGTCCTAATCTTAGAGTAAGATAAGGATTTCTCAATCTTAGAGAAGGAACACCAATATTGGAATAGGTAAATGATTGCGTAATCTAAGCGTAACCAATGGATTGCGCAATCTTAGACTAGGGATTGCCGACTCAGCTTTCACTTGCATTTATTGTAGGTAAATTGAACACAACCCACTACTAAATATAGATCTGTATTGAGTTGTTCAATTGTTTATGTAATATTTCGACGCTAAACGAACATATAGTTCTAATTAGGCCATACATAGACACAATATAGACAAGGATTAGACGAGATTATTATCATCATCAACTTTGTCCCTTTCGAGCCCAAGACACATGGGGCAGATGAAGTAGAGTTTATCTGTTTCAATAACCTTGGCATATGAAGGGATAATGTTGTCAGTACTATACTCACCCGCCTTGGTTTACCCTTTCGTGGGTCAAGTACCCATCAGAGCTGGTGGACTCAGGGACATCCTACAGACTCGAACATGGAATTTGAAGTCGAGACTCTCGGGTTAGTAGTCGTAATATCTATCACCCGACCACGTTGTTGGTTTAATAGACATGCTGAAGTTGGCGTAAAAAAATGTTGCTTTTATGAATGTTTTGTAAGGGTTACGGCTCCCGACATCTACGATGTTACGATATTTTTTGCTATTGTGATCTATCCCTCTTATTCTGACACTTCGTCACAAAATGTAAGACTCCCAACCCTTATGATATTATTCTATTTTTTAACAAAATGTCACCCCCCCCCCACACACACACACTTTGTAAAAATGTCACCCCCCCCCCCCACACACACACACCCACAAACACACTTCGTCACAAAATGTAAGACTCCCAAGCCTTATGATATTCCACTTTTTAACAAAATGTCACCCCATTACACTTCGTAACAAAATGTCCACCCCCCCACTCCACTTCGTAACAAAATGCCACCCCCACACTTAGTAACAAAATGTCATCCCTACCCTCCTCGCGCCCCCATTTCCCCACTAACACTTCATAACAAAATGTAACCCCCCCCCAGACACACTTCATAACAAAATGTAACCCCCCCCCCCCCCCAGGCACACTTCGTAACAAAATGTCACCCCCCCCCCCCCACACACACACCTAGTAACAAAATGTCAGTGCCACTAGTCACGCTTTAGACGACTAACCCACCTTCCCTCCACCCAACAGGTAATTTTTTTCAGTTTTGGATCAGCTATTTCCATCTACAATTATAGTTGACCTTTTACAAAAATATAACAATCAATTTTTACTACAGCTAGCTAACAAAAAAAGTCTAATTAATTTTGAAATAACAAATCAAATAAAGATTTTTTTTTAAAAATCAAACCACGTTTCTTGGTCTTCTTGCAAACTGTAGACAAGATACAGCATGTTCCGTTGGCATTAAATCGATTAAAAGAGATAAACCCCAGTGCAGATCGTTGCGTTAAGTCAGCAAAACTCAGAGCTGTAACGACTCACCCAAGTGCCCGGGCTGAAGTATCAATTTGCGCCCCCCCCCACACCCCCCCAATTAGAAATAGTAATTTAACCTATCCGAAAAAGCGCCCCCTCCTCCCCCAATTAGGAAAGACCGATAACGCTTTTTTTCTGTTCTATAACAATGTTTACTTTGATCTCACACAATTGATTTAGAAAACTGTTAAACCAGTCGGCACAGACAGGTAGCTGTCTATTTTTCTTAATTGTCATTTTGTAATGCCGCTCAGAACGAGCTTTTCTTTTCAATCCCGTTTGGCGCCCTTCTAAGGTCGGCACCCGGGGCGGCCGCACCACTCGTCCTCTCTATGCTACGCCTATGGCAAAACATGCATTTAAACGCCAAGTTTAATTTCAGACAGCAAACATACACCAGGTCAGCCCACTACTAATGATTTCATCATAACCAACCAAGGCGTATGTGACGTCATGTCACGTGATAACCTCCTACCAACGAGAATAGTAGTCCAATCATTACGAGAACATCTACCCCTTTTTATTGATTGTTTCAAAGTAAATAAAATAAATTCCTCATCTTCATGTGGTGCTTAAATTACCTTCAAGATAATTTCACCAATTATACAAATCTTACATCACAATCAATAATAGGAATCTTACATCACAGCCCATAATTCGAACCTAACATCACAATTAATTACACGAAGTTTACATCAGAAACATTTATACGATTGTAACATCACAATACAGAGGTGTAGCGAGGGCGGGGAGGGGGGTGCGGACCGCAACGGGTGACACCATTTAGGGGGTGACACCAAGGCAAAATAATTGCAAAATGTACAGAAGAAAAATGCTTTTTGCCCGTTCCATTAATGATTAGTTAAATTAAATAGTCTTCTAAATACAAATCGACAATTATTACAAGATGGTGGGGGTGACACCATGGCGCAAACGTGCAAACCAGAGGCGTAGCGGGGGGGGGGGGGGAGGGGGGCGGGGGGTGCGGACCGCACCGGGTGACACGATTTAGGGGGGGGGGGTGACACCAAGGCAAAAAATAGCAAAATATATAGTGAAAAACTTGAGGGGGGGGGTGCAAATCGAAAGTTTGAGGGGGGGTAGCAAATCGAAAATTTGTCCCCGGGAAGGGTCGCTACTCCTTGGGGGGGGGGGGGGGGGGTGACACCATTAAGTGCCGCACCGGGTGACACCCGACCTCGCTAAGCCACTGGTGCAAACTATAGAGAAGACGATGCAACATCCAACTATATTGTTAACAGATTATAGATACACATTGTTACTATTAAGTCTGCCGTGATTAATTCCAGCTTGCAAGCGTAGTCACATTTTATTGAAACGAGCCGACCCGCGGCATATCATACGCCGCTATTTAGTTGTTGTTTTTTCTAATTTTCAGTTATTCATAATTTGTGAATTCGACACTGCCAACGCTGCCACTGAAAATATCTCTTTAAAACACTATAAGTAGTTCGGTAAGGACGATAACCCCCCCCCCCCCCTCCTTCACCCCCACCCCTCCGTTAAAGTCAACTCCACTTAGGAAACCCCCCCCCCTACGTTTAAAATCGTTTCAAACTAAATTATCTGCCCCTAATAGTCGTCACTAAACCCGGCTGTGTTTGTAATGTTTGTAAACATAAAGAGTGAACCACAGCTCACCAGACCATGTAGGGGTGGGGACGGTAGGGAGCGCGTTTGCAGCTTGTTTTCTAGCGGCTCCCAGAAGAGAATTATATATATAGATTGTTGCTAAGTGCACGAGTCTACTTTTTACTTTACGACGTAGCCCCTGATGCATTTGTTTTTCAACTTGATAAAGAAACCTACAAAACTATTTTGCTTAGAACTTAAGCTCTAGATCTATATAATTTTTACAATAGCAAATAATAACTTAAAGTTGTATTTATAAAAAAGCGGTCAACCTAAGGTGCAGGAATTTGAAACAAATTATCTCCCATTTAAAAAATCCAAATACTAATATTTTATTCAAGGGAAATAACTTTCTCAAGAATAGCTAAATAACCAAGTGTAACTAAGACATGCTTAAAATTCACAATAAAACGCTCAAAATTTCATTCCTTAATAATTATATAAATTATTTTACATTACCTATGTAACATTGTGAAAACAATATATTTTACCTATTGAATATTTAACTGTGGATTTTGTTTGAAAGTTAAAAACGGTATCTTTATTACAAAATACTTCCATTCAATTTTGATGACATTCGTTAAAATTCATTCAAACGCTGCCTTTTTTTTAATAAATTTTGGATCTCTTAAATCAAGGGACGCTTTTCAAATAATCAAACACTGTTTTAGACGCTGCCAGGCTAGGATTATAGATTAAATTTTAAAAAATTATAATTTGAGATAACAAAGTTTACGGTTAGTTATAAATTCCATCCTATTTAATGTTGGATATTAATACCTTAAGAGTGGTAATATAGATTCCTAAAAAACTAAAGTTTTTTTCAACTAGAGAACGCCTTTCTTTCTTTGTAGTGTGTTCAGTACTGAATTGAAATCATTTAACTTACGATAAACTCGAATACTCGATATACTCTACTACATTCACAACACATATCAAATCTCGATACCTAAACATAACTAGACTCGATGCTCCAGAACTACGACACCAACTCGTATAACTTCACCAAGCTCTACAAACGGTACTCCCAATCAACAACGATTTCACTGGACCTACTATTACACTTTAAAAGTATATATAATTCGATACCTTAATACCACAAGAATCAATAATCCCGAATCCAGAACTACGATACTTCATCACCTACATTATTATTTCTCTACTACCAATCAGATTCCACTAGAACTACAACTACAAAACAGCTGAACGAAAATTATGACACTTTAACACTTCGATACTTTATTCCTACGAAACCATATCAGCAACAGCCTTCCGCTGTTACTCCCATATCTAAACGATTCATCAAAACTTACCAAACAAGTGACAATACTTTAAACACCACGTCATTACAAAACTCTGTACATCAGGACATATTTGTAATTCAAAGTCAAAGAAAACAAGACTTACAAGCCATATAAAAAATTAAATTACCGTTTGAAATGTTCGAAATTTAAACAAAGAACTTATTGAATAGTTTTCTACATCAATTATGTGACACCAAAATAAAAAAAGCAAAAAGACTGGTAAAAAGCGACCCGACCTTTCCAAATTAGGGAGGTGGGGTTGCATTTTCACCATCGCGAATAAATATAGGCCAATATAGACCTAATTTTGGGGTGGGAGTGCAAAATTGATAGTTCGTCCTGGGTTCTACCAATAGATCGCTACTCCTTTATAAAAGTTATTAGTTATTAGGTACTTTTTGATAATAGCAATTAAGCCTTTTGCGCCCCTTTAGGGATGGCGACCGCCTTGTTCGCCTTATGGGAAGCGCCGGCCCTGCACACACACACACACACACACACACCTGACAAGTTGACACGTAATACTTAACTTAACCTCAGGGGGCGCCAAAATGGGTTGGAAAAATAAATTGAAAGGTTGAGAGGGGTGCAAATCGAAAGTATGAGGGGGGGTGCAAATCGAAATCTTGAGGGGGCGGGGGTGCAAATCTGATACTTAATTCGGTTTGATTGAAAATTCGTTCCAACGTTACAGTAAAGAACAAAGGAGAAGAAGATAGTCAAAGATCTAATCCAAAGAAATGCCAACATTTGCATTAAAGGAAACTTAAGCTGCGTGCTATAGAGATACAGCAACTACCTATGTGGTGATGAGGCCTATAAATAAACACAAGGAATTAGGTCAGAGGTCACGTCCCAGATGTAAACAACTTGAACCGTAGATCGTTATGTTGGTGTGTTAATCGCTAGGCCGCACGTGAAACGCTGAATAAACATTGGCGACATTCTGTATATTGTATTCTCATTTAGGACTGGCAAAATATGTCGTATTCCCAAGTTGGACATAATATATAGTCTCATTAAGTTAAACAAAAGCGTATCGCTATGATAGATATAATATGTTGTACTCCTAAGTTAGACAAAATATGTTTGTTACGGGTCAGTTGAGGTCAGGCTAGATTAGGGTAGAATAGTCTCGAACTTAGGGGAGAGTGCGTGTGTGAGTTGAGTTCACCCTAGAATATTGTTAACCCCGGTGTGTTTATCTATTGTTATCCCAAGGTCGAATGCGGTATAAAAGCTGGAGTGAATGATTGTCGGGGGTTAGTTGCTAGCGATTAGGACGAGGGCTACGCATGAATATATTTGAGACGGAATCAAAGTAACGAATGTAGTCACGAAGAGTTGTCCTTTATTTGAAACCAACCCAGAACGTAACAATGTTGTATACAAAATATGTTGTATACAAAATATGTTGTATACATAAGTTGGACAGACAACTTCAATGAAGGTAATACCGGTAGCCAAAAATGAACTTTGATCAATTGTGAAATGTTCATTTGTTGTTAGAAGCTAATTAAAAAAAACCTCAATTATCTTGTAATTTCTCTCTTGTTTATAGATCTTTATCATTCATTTATCAATGAGGGGTAAGGGCAGGTGTTCTAAATAAAGGGAACGGGGTAAAGCACAACAAAACAAATACTTATTTATTTATTTATTATCAAATACCGAGCTATTTTTCAAAGTTCAACATCCTTCTCTTATTGTCAAAAACATTAGCAAATAAAAAATATTGACAAATATTTATAAAACAAAAAAAAAGAAGAAAAAAAAGAAGCGAAATATTATCAACATGTAACCTCCCCTCCTCCTCACACCCTTCCCCTGAACCTGCACAATAATAGAATGGCGACATAAAGGCCTCCAACAAAACGACCCCAACGTATTGATTTCTATATAACTACAGCGAACTACTGGCCTCCATAAATCGGCGCTCAACCAATCGTCTCTGCCAAAACAGGCCCGACGAAATGGAAACTACAGTTTGGCTCCAGAAATTTCGGGAGCCGTTTATAACGGGGTCCATTTTGGCCCTATTGACAGGACAGCACGAAGTTGTATATAATTATATGTAGCAAGGAACGGTGTATTTAATGTAATGTAGCAAGGAAAGAAAGTGGTATCTAATTATATGTAGCAAGGAATGTTGTATCTAATTAAATGTAGCAAGGAATGTTGTATCTAATTATATGTTGCAAAAAATGTTGCATCTAATTATATGTAGCAACGAAATTTTGTATCTAATTATATGTAGCAAGTAATGTTGTATCTAATTATAGGTAGCAAGCAATGTTGTATCTAAGGATAGGTAGCTAGGAATATTGTATCTAAGGATACGTAGCTAGGAATATTGTATCTAATTATATGTAGCAAGGAATGTTGTATCTAATTATAGGTAGCAAGCAATGTTGTATCTAAGGATAGGTAGCTAGGAATATTGTATCTAAGGATACGTAGCTAGGAATATTGTATCTAATTATATGTAGCAAGGAATGTTGTATCTAATTATAGGTAGCAAGGAATGTTGTATCTAATTATATGTAGCAAGGAATGTTGTATCTAATTATAGGTAGCAAGCAATGTTGTATCTAATTATATGTAGCAAGGAATGTTGTATCTAATTATATGTAGCAAGGAATGTTGTATCTAATTATAGGTAGCAAGGAATGTTGTATCTAATTATATGTAGCAAGGAATGTTGTATCTAATTATAGGTAGCAAGCAATGTTGTATCTAATTATATGTAGCAAGGAATGTTGTATCTAATTATATGTAGCAAGCAATGTTGTATCTAATTATATGTAGCAAGGAATGTTGTATCTAATTATAGGTAGCAAGGAATGTTGTATCTAATAATATGTAGCAAGGAATGTTGTATCTAATAATATGTAGCAAGGAGTGTTGTATCTAAGGATACGTAGCTAGGAATATTGTATCTAATTATATGTAGCAAGGAATGTTGCATCTAATTATAGGTAGCAAGGAATGTTGTATCTAAGGATACGTAGCTAGGAATATTGTATCTAATAATATGTAGCAAGGAATGTTGTATCTAATTATATGTAGCAAGCAATGTTGTATCTAAGGATAGGTAGCTAGGAATATTGTATCTAAGGATACGTAGCTAGGAATATTGTATCTAATTATATGTAGCAAGGAATGTTGTATCTAATTATAGGTAGCAAGGAATGTTGTATCTAAGGATACGTAGCTAGGAATATTGTATCTAATTATATGTAGCAAGGAATGTTGTATCTAATTATAGGTAGCAAGGAATGTTGTATCTAAGGATACGTAGCTAGGAATATTGTATCTAATTATATGTAGCAAGGAATGTTGTATCTAATTATAGGTAGCAAGGAATGTTGTATCTAAGGATACGTAGCTAGGAATATTGTATCTAATTATATGTAGCAAGGAATGTTGTATCTAATTATAGGTAGCAAGGAATGTTGTATCTAAGGATACGTAGCTAGGAATATTGTATCTAATTATATGTAGCAAGGAATGTTGTATCTAATTATAGGTAGCAAGGAATGTTGTATCTAAGGATACGTAGCTAGGAATATTGTATCTAATTATATGTAGCAAGGAATGTTGTATCTAATTATAGGTAGCAAGGAATGTTGTATCTAAGGATACGTAGCTAGGAATATTGTATCTGATTATATGTAGCAAGGAGTGTTGTATCTAATTATAGGTAGCAAGGAATGTTGTATCTAAGGATACGTAGCTAGGAATATTGTATCTGATTATATGTAGCAAGGAGTGTTGTATCTGATTATAGGTAGCAAGGAGTGTTGTATCTTATGCTACGATTTAAGAAACTTTCTATCAACCTCTTGTTATGAGCAATATCTTATATGCCATAAGGTAGCAGTAATAGCCTGTAAGCTACTAGTTAGCATATATTCTATATTCTGCTAGATAGCCTTATTGTCTATCTACTGTTAGTAGAGTATTTTGATCACATCACGTGACTTTATCTTAATTAACTTTACCACCAACGCTGTGTACCGTCTTCACTGAACATCATCATGAATGAACACACAAGGAAGAGAGTTAATGAGCAGCCGTTTGATTAGTTTTTTGTTTTTTTTTAATTAAGAAGCGATACCAGGAGAGGATAACCCATCAAAGCACTAGATAGATGTCTAGTGCATGAGCTGGTCACATGGTTCCCGTGGGGTCAATTTGGTACGGTATTCTTTATGAGAGATTTTCATGTTGAACTGGTTAGATAGCGTGGCCTGAGAACACATTCATCGTGTAAATCGAGATGCCATATTTTGATTGCATACTAAAATTACATACCTAAACTATTTAAGCAGATTACACGCAAGTTACACACACAGAGATTACACTCAGATTACATATTCGGATTATAACGACATACCAGATTTATGACACAGTTACACATTCAGTTATCACGCGTTACATCATGGGATTATATATTCGATTATATAACCACGTCGGACATTCAGATAACACAATTAAAGTACACACTCATATGACAGATTCAGACTACACACCTGTATTACACATTCACATTATAAACCCAGGCTATACTCTCCGATTGCACACCCAGTCTACACAATCAGACTACACACTCAGTTGACAATACGATTACCTAATACACACCTTCACTACACACACAGACTACACACACACACAGGCTACACACACACAGACTACACACACAGACTACATTGCCATATTAATCAATAAAATAACATACCACGTAACATATTAATCTGCCAAATCCACTAAACTGTTGTACACACCAATGAAACTAAAGCATGGCTACGATCGTAAAAATATAATTTGATAACTCACATTTAGCAGACCTCTAATCGTAAATTCAAATCTGGCCATATCGTACCATTAAATCCTTAATATAGTCCTAAACAAACCCAAGCATCTGGCTTTAAATGAGTACATCATCATAGTCTAAACTTAGCTCTTGTCAGAGATATTAAAACTCGTATAGGACTGGAAGCGATCCGCGGTTCAATATTTTTTAAATACTCTGTAAACTAAAAGAAGTTTGAATTAACCAAAATTCTTCCCAATCAAAATTACTCTGATAAACAAGGGTGAAATATTAATTAACCGTAAAAGTACATACGAATATTAATTGTTTAGAAAGTAAAGCAACATTACCTTAATATCTGGCCACAATAATGATGAAGTTGATTTATTTACATTGTGAACCTGATTACTCAATGTCACAACACACCAATTTTTTTCAATCAATATTTTACCTGAACACTAGGCACACAAATCGGTTTACATAATTATCAAATCACATAAAACAATGTGTTATTATTCTAATTAACGAATCGATCCTTTTGTTTACATCACATAGCAACAGCCTGCACACACCCGACTTTCACTATCCCTCATAGGCTTCGAGAATTATCGGCAATTACTTCTTCTAAAAATAGACACACAAAAAACTTTCAATTTCCCCCCCTGGGGTGGAAGTAGAAGCCCCCACTATAAAACATAAACAAAGTAACCACAGGCTTAAAGAATGGCTGCCTCCATCACGGCTCTGGCTCTACCTAGTCTCTGGCTCGCCGCGCGCATGTCAGGAACCGCTTCCTGCCCGGTTCATAGGGTAATGACGTCACACCTGCTCACTCTCCCCCCCCCCCCCTCTGCTCTCACGATCGGTCGGAAGATGCACATGCGCTATGGAATTATTTCCGTGCTGAAAATTCGAATATTCTATTTACGTGGGTGTTTAAAACTGCCTCGTTATAACACCGGATATATATTTAATGAATTAATTAATTAAAACCTAGTCAATCAAGCTTTTTTAAAACTGACTTAGATTTCGGCATTTCCCGGGAGAGGTGCTAGAAATTAGCCAGATATTTTAGATAACGTTACAATCCCAAAATACAAACGATTAAAACTAAACTGGTGGCATGATTTAGAGTGCATTTTGTTTTTCCGTATTTTACTCGCTTTATCGCTATAGAGACACAAATAGTAAATAGAATTCATAAAAAAGGTGAAATTTGAATCTATTGGAAGAATATTTAATTTCAAATTGGAATGATATGTATTTTAAAAGAACATGAGCAAAAAAAATTACATTAGGGTTGCTAGAAGTATCTGTGTTATTTGGCGAATCTGTGCTATTTGGCTAAATGTGTGTCACTTGACAAAATCGGTTCCGCTTAGCGACTTAGTGCCGATCGGCGAGTCTGTGCCCTTTGAAACATCTGTGCCACTTGGCCAGTCTGTGTGTTTAGACAAATCTGTCCAAATTGGCAAATCTGTCCAACTTGGCAAATCTGTCCAAATTGGCAAATCTGTCCAAATTGGCAAATCTGTCCAACTTGGCAAATCTGTCCAACTTGGCAAATCTGTCCAACTTGGCAAATCTGTCCAACTTGGCAAATCTGTCCAACTTGGCAAATCTGTCCAACTTGGCAGATCTGTCCAACTTGGCAAATCTGTCCAAATTGGCAAATCTGTCCAAATTGGCAAATCTGTCCAACTTGGCAAATCTGTCCAACTTGGCAAATCTGTCCAAATTGGCAAATCTGTCCAACTTGGCAAATCTGTCCAAATTGGCAAATCTGTCCAACTTGGCAAATCTGTCCAAATTGGCAAATCTATGTCACTTGGAAAATCTATGCCACTTGTAAGCAGTTCTAGTGTATCCATCCATATTAACTTTTCCTTCTGCGATCGATTGTGTTTGATTTTGTTTAGGATCAACGGTCTTATCGGCTTTAAATGTAAAGTGCTAACACATACACCTTATTAACCCATACGCTTTAATCTCATACGCCTAGATCACATACAGTTCACACGTATAACACCGTGTACTCTGACCAATACACCTGTTAATTTGGTTAGATATCAACAGCCATCCTGCTACACCATCAAGAGTGTATAGAGCTACACCATCAAGAGTGTATAGAGCTATATCATCGCCGGCAGGAGAATATTTGGCTTTGATCAGAGTGGTAGTGGTTGGGTAGGATATGAAGGGGGGGGGGGGGGGGGGGGGGAACGACTGTAGTTACACTGTTGTAATCATCGCCAGACTAATTGCCCGCGGGTCATCAAAGCAGGTGAGATCGATGGTGTTGAAGTATGTAGTTTAGAGCAGTTACTCCAGTATTGTACCAGTCTATAGGCTAGGACTGTTCATCTAGAACAATAGTGGGATAAATATTACACACATCTATAGTATGTTCACTAATAAGTAAACAACACGTCTACAGTACATTCACACGAGTTAATAAGTAAACAACACGCCTCTAGTGAATATACACGTGTAATAAGTAAAATGTGAGTCTATAGCACATGTACACGAGTAATAAATAATGTTAGGTTTAATATTAAGTAAGATTTTGCTGCAGAGACACCCACCGGGGATTAGAGTCATATGCAGTGTTTCTTCCATGCATCTTTTTGGGGAAAGGGAAGTAGTCCCCCCCCCCCACCTCTCCAGGACACTTTAGAAAATATATAACGTTAGTGATACAATATATATATAGAAAAAGTATTCTTAGAAAAGGTATCCGCTTACCCCACGGAAGTAATTGCCCATTCTCCCCCCCCCCCCCTCCCCACAAATGAAAAAAATGTCTGAAGGAAACTCTGGAAACCTGTTAATAAATTAAGTAGTGTCAAGATTCTCCTTCACGTGAAGATTATTCTCACCGAGGTCTTTCGTTAGATCTGATTGTTAACGAGTGTGTTCAAATAGTTTTTTTATTTAAAGATCTATCAGTAAACAGATCATTATTAAAAAGATCAGGTCCCAGTTAACTACTGTTAACACACAGTTAACTACTGTTAAAACACAGTTAACTATTGTTAACACACAGTTAACTATTGTTAACACACAGTTAACTATTGACCTTGTGACCCGAAATCGTGAAGGATTGTTTGACTGAGGTCAAGAATCGTGTTGCAGTACATCTAACTCTCGAGTTGACTGAGGTCAACAATCTTGCCATAGCACATCCAATCATCGACCCCCACCCCCACCCTTTCCCCACTCCCATTTATCTTTAACGTTCTGAACTAAACTGAAATAAACTATTCAGACCAGAGTGCGATTAAAATGATAAAAAAAATTCCCAATTTCTTTGTAAAGATAATCTATCGGATGGTTGCAAAAATGAGAAAAGATAATCTACACTTTTAAATTCTGTAATAAATCAAAATAGCCCTATCTAAACAACACGTTTGAATAAAATCCTGCATAAATTAAGTCAATTTTTAAAGAAATGTTTTCAAAATAGATAACGCGTAATAAATCTACGTCATTTCAAGAAACAAAACGGGAATTCTCATTGTTCCGTAATAATTTATCGCCCACGCATTAATTGTTTTCGTAGCAATATGACATCAAGTAACAGTATGACATATATGACAATGTCATATTAATGTTGTGTACATATCAACCACATGGTGACATGGGGATGGGGGTGACTCGTTAGTGAAGGGGGTGACACGCTGGACTACCTCCCTTTGTATCACCTGTGCTATGAACAGCAGTCCCTACATTGTTATGTCAGCGCCATTACAAGATGGTGGAACGGGGTTACGAAGGATGGTGATGGTGATGGTCAAGTAATGGACTGGACATGATCAAGATGTTAAGTACATGTTCAACGAAGCCCATACACGTATACGCCAATAGTGAATCAATGGCACAGTAATACATACAGAAAATCCTTGTTTTTGCCACGCCTGATAGAGTATATAACGAAATGAGTAGACTAAAATATCTTGGGTCACATAACACATTATGAGATATCACAGTTCACAGATTATGTTGGCTCACCGGTAGAGTGCTAGGTTGCTAACCCGAAAGTCTTTAGTTTTAATCGTAGTCAACGTCAGTATGACGTCCTTGAGACCCCCCCCCCCCCCCCAAAGCTATGATAGGTACCTAATTCATGTTCGGGAGAGTAAAGGAGACTGGGTAAAATGCTGAACACACCTTCGGTTCATATGCGGAGGTCACAGAAACAAATGAACTCTACTTCATCTGCCCGATAGATCGCTAGGTCTAATGATGATTCTTTACAGTTCAAAGATTGCCATCAAATATTATGGTTTTTTTATGTTTGTTTGTAAGAGGAATTAAAATAAATACTTTACATTGATATGTGTAGGTCCACGTTAGCTGAAGTTAAACTAGACAAGTAGAGACAGCTGTTTAGTTTGACTTTCGGAAAAAAATGTGACTTTAGTACTGTTAGCACTGTGCTGTTCTTGTAGTAAAACTGACTTACAGAAGAATCACATTGTCAATATTTATAAGATAATATATAACTCCACAGAATAAAAAAATTCAATCGTGTAAGGCTCTAGAGGGATATATATTTTCATATACCGTGACATAGAGTATTTACCGATGTATGTCACGAGAGTCGGCTCACACCTTGACCAACACTAAGTCACCACTGGTCTTTTCAACATAAATAAATTACCATATAAAAGGTGTGGGAGAAAGTGGGTCGTCTTGTAAGATAAATCTACTGTTTTACACTAATACAAGAAAATTAATTACTCTTATAAAAACATAAAGGATACGCGATTTTTATTATAATTAATAAGCCAAGTCAAAACTTTAAGATGTGGGGTTGGGGTTGGGGGGAGGGTGTAGCTTGGATCCGATCCTGTCTTGATTTCTATAAATACCATCTAGATGTGTTCTAACAACCAAATTTACATTGCGTGCTACTTAAAGAAACCCATTGTTTTGGATGCCACGTCTGTTCATGGCACGACACCAGAGGACGCCACTGTGTTATGTGTACCCGCCTAGGGATAATACCGCTGTCTGGGCGTAGTATTTACCACATTATCCTTTGATTGCTGAGCTAAAAAAAACAACAGATAAACTTTACTTTATCTGCCCTATAGGCCGCTGGGGCCGAAAAGCTAGTGGTAAAGTTAAAGATGAAGGAAAGTGTTACACCTAGATGTAGAGCAGCGATACGTATTTTTTATATGTGCAGTCATCTCTCACTGTCAATAATTTGAGATCCCTCTGGACCTCTGTGTTCTCAGTAAACAAATTACCATCAATTTGCCAACACAACCGTTTTCTAATGATAACTTCGTCATGAGCGGATTTTCCCGATTACACGTGAGGCTCACAATAGAATCTGTAACGGGAATTTCCTAACCAGGCCAGGCCATCGTTTTTCTGTAAAGTGCTTATCACCACAATAGACGTCATTTGCCCTTGACACACACACATTAACACACACACACAGAAAAAACAGCTGACTAGCAAACTGAGCCATCTACGTCTCAAGTGTTGCGAAATTTTTGTCCAATCAAAAAAGTGGGCCTTTTACAAGTACGAAAACTGTTTATACGGACACAAGTTTACCAGATCACTGAGTTTATTTTTAGATAGGGGTCATCCATTTATGACGTCCACACGGAGGGGGGAGGGAAGTGGTGGGTGGGGGGGGGGGTCCGAAAAAAATCGACTTTTGCAAACGCGTGTGGACTGTGTGTGTGGGGGCGGGGGGCGGTCGAGACCATGCGGATGTCCACATGTTGCACTTAATGTCGATGTACATTTTAAAACAAACATAAAACTCGTATCCTGCATGTAAAAAGTGAAATTAAGGCATTGCTCGTGTTAAATAGAGACACCTCTAGATTCTACTTCTGATATTTAGGCCTAGTAATAAACATTATCGAAAATACTAATGCCGTATATCAGTTATTAGGTAAATAATACATGTTATTGAAATGGTAACTTTGTATTTAGTTTTGAGAGATCTACAAAATCTTTGTGTGGACGTCCATACAGTGAGGGGGGGGGGGGGGGGTCGTTGAAGGGGGTGGGGGTGGGAGAGGGGTGGTTTAAAATCCGAAATTTGTTAGGATGACCTCATATATATGACCTAAACCATAAACATAGTCTTAAACGAGTTTAAACCCATGTTATTGCTCTTTCAGAAGTTTAAAGACCATAACATAATGTTGTTGTTATTTTTTACCTTATAATATTAAGGTCAAAGTCAGTGTGAGAGCGTAGTTCTTGTTTACAACATGACTTAGCACAAATGTATCAATACCTTGCCAATAGCTTACTGGGCATATTGTTTCCTTCACCTTGGCCTCGTTTCTACTAAGCCATAAACATAGCTTGTAAGTAAAAGAAAATTCCCAGGAAAGGTGTGTTTACGTCTATGAGTGTCTTTAATTCTTACAGCTATAAAACATGACTTCATGTAAATTACAAACATAAGGTGTTTATCGGGCTTATAACATAACTGGTACCAAGAAATACATAACGTTTGGCAATAAGGAAGTAATGCAAATAATAGAATGCAAGGTAAAACAGAGGAGAATTGGTTCACTAAGCTCAATGTTATTGTGTTTATATGCGACAAAATAAGTACTTGTGGGATACAAAATAATGGTGAGGACCGTATAAAATGAGGCAAGGGCTCCCAGGCTTACGTGGGCGCATATAAATAGAGTTGTCCAAAACCGTCCAATGGAGAGATGTGACTGAAGAAATTAGCCCCTCGGTGACCACAAAACAACAAGTGAAGTTAAAGTGAAGTTATACAAAATATGTGTATGTGTACTTGCATGGCGGTGCAGGGTGCAGTAAGGTGTATAGAAGATACACACATAAAGTATAAACCACCCCCCACACACACATAAAGTATAAATTACCCCCCACCCACACACACACACATAATGTATAAATCATCCCCCCCCCCCCCAATCCTGAAGAGATGCCGGAAAGAAACTGCTTCACCGTCTCCTTCTGCCGTCATGGAATCTTCAAAGGAAAGGGATGATCCATATACCAAGGGATGATCCATATACCAAGGGATGATCCATATACCAAGGGATGATCCATATACCATGGGATGATCCATATACCAAGGGATGATCCATATACCATGGGATGATCCATATACCATGGGATGATCCATATACCATGGGATGATCCATATACCATGGGATGATCCATATACCATGGGATGATCCATATACCATGGGATGATCCATATACCATGGGATGATCCATATACCATGGGATGATCCATATACCATGGGATGATCCATATACCATGGGATGATCCATATACCATGGGATGATCCATATACCATGGGATGATCCATATACCATGGGATGATCCATATACCATGGGATGATCCATATACCATGGGATGATCCATATACCATGGGATGATCCATATACCATGGGATGATCCATATACCATGGGATGATCCATATACCATGGGATGATCCATATACCATGGGATGATCCATATACCATGGGATGATCCATATAACATGGGATGATCCATATACCAAGGGATGATCCATATACCATGGGGTGATCCATATACCAAGGGATGATCCATATACCAATTGTGTCTCCTTTATGTCCCAGCTGACCCCCCCCCCCCCCCACCCTAACACATACAACGTGCCTTTCAGGATTATGTATAAAAAATGCATCTGGGTCCTTTGCTCAAGGTATTTGATTCACAATGTGTCAAATTTTTATTTAGGTTTTTACAAATGCCATTCAATGTAACCAACATTGTTTATGCTTTGTTTGTTGACAAATGAATTTTTGGGCGTCCAGGAAACTTCTCCACTGTGACTAACCAGCGTGTAACTGCCGCCCCCACCTCCTACACTCCCACTTTTGTTGAGACGTTAAAAATATACCACTTGATATCACTACCACCGGTAACTTGTGTACCTGAACTATTAGCCATGACCTAGTCAGATTTATTTATAATTTACAAGCGAAATACATTTTTTCTGAATAAAATCCTACAGTTCTTTAAAAAAAAATGTTTTTTTTCTATTCCTGAAAAACAGCTGTAACCCTAAAATTTAACGGATAAGGTATTCTAAGAATTTACTGCAATAAAATAGAAAACAGGTTTTTCCAGTATCGTGCTTATGTATTTTCGGATTAAGTTAACATTAACAATATAAGCCAATATTGAACAGAAGTCACAAAACAGGTAAACTCTACTTCATCTTCAATCCACTAGGTTGGTAGGTTTTGACATGACGTTACAATTCAAATCTACGTAAAAAAAAAAAACAACAAAAACAACTTTCTAATTTATATACACCTTCGCAGCGCAGATTTACTACTTGAGTTCATCGGTTATTGAGGTCAACGTAGCAGAAATTTCGCCACGCAGCTAATTATAATTAGTCGGAATTCAGACACGTAATTATCAGCCCATATATGGAACTCACAGATTCGGCAAACCCGTTGCATCTTACTTTTTTATTTCTCCAATCTCCACAGTAAAACATATTACAGCATACAACTAGCCTTTACTAGTTTATTTTATCAAAACCTGAAGTATGTATTCTTGTATAATATTTCTTGTTCTCAATTAGCAAGTTAATTAATAAAAATTCGCTCAACTATCTCATTTATAGCTATCGCTTTTCATCATTCGGGACCCATGGCTATTTTTAGATTTCTTATCGATATAGGTTCATAGAAATTCCCGAAGATGAACCAAGAAAGTAACGCATTTTTTTTTTTTCCCCGAAAAGTCTGTTATCTTTCAACGTGAGAGCCTAATAAATTAAACGTCATTTTTTCTTGAAAAATAGCCATCGGGAAAAACGTGTTGTGTCCGATTGTTATAAAGGTGGATTACACGTCATGGGCGAGTCATTACATCGTAAGACTGCAGGTAAAACCATGAGCAAGCTCTGATTACTGTAAGTAACTCACGTTTTACTATACCCAGTTAGCACAAAATATTTTCGCGAACAATGTGTTTGCTGTTATGACCAAGAAAGTCGATTTATTACTTTCTCGTATATACGTAGTATAGAGAAAGTATTGTAATCGTGCAAAAAAAAAAAATCGAGATTTTTACAAATCTCGACGTTTTACACCTCACTGATACGGAAAAACATAATTTTGCAATCTTGTCCGTATGTCTGTGTGTGTGTGTGTCTGTGTGTCTGTCCGTGTGTAAACACGATAACTTGAGTACCGTTAGAGCTAGAATGATGAAATTTCATATTTAAGTATTTTATCAAAATCGTAGATCCGTATCAACTTTTGAGCGATTTCCGATAACCGGAAGTGGTACTTTTCCTACTTTGAATTTTCCAAAAGCCTATAACTTGAGTACTATTTCAGATAGATAAATGAAATTTCACATGTAAGTAAAAGATCTAATTCTCTACCTTCTGTTAAATTTTGAATAATTTCCGTTGACTGGAAGTTGTAATTTACGCTACTTCCGATTTCTCAAAAAACTAATGTAAATTTATTAAGTACTAATACTATTGCGCACTATTATACACACCTTTATTAGGCGTTCGCTTGGTGCGCAATTGTTTTTTACTGAGATTCTATTCTATTTTTAAAAGTTTAAGTATTTAAAATGGATTAAAAATCATAACTATATCCCCAGTTACCATCCACTGTTGTTTTATATAAGAATATTCGAGAAAGTTTAGGGGAGATCACTACCGGTTTATTTTAATTTTTATTTCTCTTAAGGCCTGTAAGTATTACAGTTTTTATAATTGTTTGATTTCATTTTGTACTTGGATAGGGACATAATTCTTTTACTAAAAAATGTCCATGTAAAGTTTTAAATATTAAAAAAAAACTTTTCTAATTTGATAATTATATTTCTATATCGTAAGTACAATTAAAAAACCTTATATTTAAAATAGGTGAAGTAGATTTCACCAGTTTGTTTCCTTTTTTTTGGCGTCGGCATACGTTTAGACCTTATGGCCAGCACCAGTGTTTCTTCCAGACTTTTTTCTCCGGGGGGTGGGGGGGGGGGGCACTTGAAGTTTTCGAGGGGGGTCTACATTTTCCGGGAGGGGGGGGCGGACTCTCTTCACCCCTCTTTAAATAACAGTGGACGGAGTATAAATATTTGGCGCAATATATATATATATATATATATATATATATATATATATATATATATATATATATATATATATATATATATATATATATATATATATATATATATATATATATATATATATATATATATATATATATATATATATATATATATATATATATACACTTGCCGTCCCGGCCAGGCCCTGCTCTGGCCCCTGTAAAAAAACTATCTGTAAAGGACCATAACCTGTGTATTTATTAAGCAGCATATACCCGGCATTGTCCGGGCTAATGAAATATTTTACTTTTCTAATTAAAAATGTCTATATGCAAATATGGACGTTTGACAAAATAAAACATAACATAATAAAACATAACCCTAAACCTAACTCTAATTTTAAACTTAACACTAACCATTTGCAATCAAAACCAAAAACCAAACTAAAAAACAAACGCAAAAGTAACGCAAACGCAAACCAAAACACAAAAACAAAAACAACCGCAAACGTAAATGCAAAAGCAATTATAAGCATATACGCAAACGCAAACGCAAACACAAACGCGAACGTAGCACAAAGGCAAACGCAAACAAAAACATGAACGCAAGCATAAGTGCAAAGAAAAACCCAAATACAAATAAACACACAAAGACATGCGCAAACTGACACGCAATCAATAACGTAGAAAATAATGCAAAACTAAACGCGAACATATACACAAACCTAAATGCAAACATAAAGCATAGTGCTCACAGTATATCCTGAGGCGTCCTGATTGTACCCTACTGGGGTACAGGCGGAACCACCTTTTACAACTTAGTAAACGACAATAATCCCCCAACTTATCCGTAATCTATTTCACTCAATAAAACGAATGTAGATGCTAACGGGGTCCCGGAGCGCCAAACAGCACCCTGTCACGGCGCCGGAGGACGATTTCGATTTAGTGGACGAGTATAGTAACGCTTTTTATCCACAGCTTATCGCATTCTTTAAAAGGAAAGTATGCACCATAGGATTTAAAACGAAGGTAATTGCAATAGCGCTCACGGGAAAGCCCGGGGCGCAAAATAGCTACCTGTCGGGGCGCCGGAGGACGCCTGGATTTGATTTAGTTAAGGACGATAGTAATCCTTTGTATCCACAGTCTATCGCACTGTTTAAAATGCATGTTTACACCACAACGTTCACAGGATAGACTAGGGCGCCGAATCGCACCGTGCCGGGGTGCCGGCGGAAGCCTGATTCAATTTAGTGAACGACTATAAAACCCCAGCTTGTCCGCAAACGGAAAGATAGAAGTAAACATCGAGGACATTTAGGAGCGGCTTCTAAACTGTTATTGATTAAAAATAATAATAAGTGAACTGGAAGAATGTCTGTTGACAGTTCTATCCAGGAACTTATGGAAGCTGGTGATCCGCTTCTAATTTGTACATTTTCTTTAATGAAATATATACACGCGTAGATGAAAAAGTGGGTCATCTTTGGGCATTTATAATGCAGAGTCGAGGTTTATTTTTATTTTTTGGGTATGTCATTTACTCTTTCGAACTTGCGGTAGGGGAGTTGAAGTAGAGTTTATCTGTTTCTGCGAACATGAAGGAAGGTTAGTATTATGGAATTTCGCTTTCACTGTCCCTAACGTGAGACAGTTGCTCATCAAAACAGGTTTGTGTCTGTGATCCTAATTATAGATAGCCTGTCGAGCACTCTACCACTAAGCCACGCCGTCCTCTTCGAAAATTTAAGTTAGAATAAAAGTCGTTTATGTAGCATTTTACATCACAGGACATAAAAATGGCTACAGCAACACAAGAGGAAATAGTCATCATTGGTGCTGGGTTCAAAGGTCCAGGGGCAGAGAATCTGGAGGAGTTTTGGGCGCTTCTGGAAAAGGGAGAGAATAAACTTGTAGACATCCCTAAAGAGAGGTGGAACCATGACTCTTTCTACGACCCTGAGCGGATGAGACTAGGAAAAACTTACGCAACGAAGGCAGGCCTCGTGGAAAGGTGAGTAATCAAACGCCACGTCATTACACGTCATTACACGTCATTACACGTCATTACACGTCATTACGCAACTTGACCTAACGCGCGTTGTGAGCCTGGCTAGATTCCTCGTGCCACGTCACTTCGGGTTTTTTGGAAAGATGGAGGGGAGATAATTAGCTGACTTAGTAGGCTGCTCACGCGTGCAGTTATTTATAGATTTTGATTTAACAATCCAAAAAACTATGTACAGGGTCACTGTGAATTGTTGTTGGATATCCTTTCGTGGTAATTACAAAACAGAACTAAAATTTTAAAAAGTGCAATGTTAAATGTTTATGGCTTTTTTTAGCCATCGCGCTCAGGTTAAATACAAACACACGCACACTCTCATAAATAGTATGCACACATACAAACACAATATCACACATACTTTTAACAGCTTTTACAACTTTCGAATATTAGTAAATTAGTCTTTATATTATTCGCTCCATAGAGAAGATAGAGCAGGGTCCGACGTATTTGTGTACTTGTCATACAAAGTGTATATTCAATCCTATGCCCAGCGGCCATTACATTCTACACACCTGAGATTGTTGGACCTAGGAACGTCCTATTAATCGTAACCGGTATTCGAACTGGAGACTTCCTGCTTATCGGTGGTGCGCACTACCCTCCCACCATTTCGTCCCACACACTGTGTTTGTATTTTGTTGACTCTATTGCCTCTGTCTACAGCCCTTATGAGTTTGACAACTTTTTATTGACTTTGTTAACTCTCTCTAAAGGCCTTATGAGTTTGACAACACTGTGTTTATATTTCTATTGACTTTGTTAACTCTCTCAATAGACCTTATGACTCGAAAATACTGTGTTTATATTTCTATTGACTTTGTTAACTCTCTCAATAGACCTTATGAGTTTGACAACACTTTGTTTATATTTTTATTGACTTTGTTAACCCTCTCTGAAGACCTTATGAGTTTGACAACACTTTGTTTATATTTCTATTGACTTTGTTAACTCTCTCAATAGACCTTATGAGTTTGACAACACTTTGTTCAACATCAATGAAGTGGAGGCCGACCAAACAGATCCACAACAACGCTGGGCCTTGGAATGTTCGTACAGGGCGATAGAGCACGCTGGTCTCACGCGAGCGATGCTTCAAGGTTCGAACACAGGCGTGTATATAGGTGAGTGGTTCTTACTTTATATAGGTGAGTCGGTCTTACTTTATATGGTTGAGTGGTTCTAACTTTATAGAGGTGAGTGGTTCTAACTTTATAGAGGTGAGTGGCTCTTACTGTATGGTTGAGTGGTTCTAACTTTATAGAGGTGAGTAGTTCTTACTTTATATGGTTGAGTGGCTCTAACTTTATAGAGGTGAGTGGCTCTTACTGTATATGGTTGAGTGGTTCTAACTTTATAGAGGTGAGTAGTTCTTACTTTATATGGTTGAGTGGTTCTAACTTTATAGAGGTGAGTAGTTCTTACTTTATATGGTTGAGTGGCTCTAACTTTATAGAGGTGAGTAGTTCTTACTTTATATGGTTGAGTGGTTCTAACTTTATAGAGGTGAGTAGTTCTTACTTTATATGGTTGAGTGGCTCTAACTTTATAGAGGTGAGTAGTTCTTACTTTATATGGTTGAGTGGTTCTAACTTTATAGAGGTGAGTGGCTCTTAATTTATATAGGTGAGTGGCTCTTACTATGTATAGGTGTGTGGCTGTTACTTTATATAGGTGAGTGACTTACTTTATATAGGTGAGTCGGTCTTACTTTATATAGGTAAGTGGTTCTTACTTTATATAGGTGAGTGGATTTTTACGATGTTTGGCCTCATTTCATGTCTTGCTAAAACATATCCAAAATCCCTAATTAACCTTCTAATCCGCCCAACTGCTCTACGACTCGAGGTGTGACGTAATACCGGAAGTAATTTATTCCAGGCGCCATGAACTGTGACTACCGGAGCCAGTTCCCGGCCAGATCGTCCACGGTCGACAACTACACCATCACGGGCGTGTCCAACGCCATCATCAGCGCCCGTGTGTCCTACTGCTTCGATCTGAGAGGTCCTGCCATGGTGCTTGATACAGGATGTTCCTCGGCCCTCACAGCCATACACACCGCATGCCAGGCTTTAAGATCAGGTGAGCTGAGCTTAGATAAGCTCTGGTTTATAGGATTAGTTGAGCTGAGCTTATATAAGCTCTGGTTAATAGGATTAGTTGAGTTGAGCTTATATAAGCTCTGGTTAACAGGATTAGTTGAACTGAGCTTATATAACCTTTGGGTAATAGGATCAGGTGAGCTGAGCTTAGATAAGCTCTGACAAAAGTGTAAGGTGAGCTGACTTTATATAAGCTCTGATCATTAAGGTATGAAATTAAGATCAGATGTGCTGAGCTAAAATAGTAACTCTGATCATTAAAGGTCAAGCGTTAAGATTAGCTCAGCTGATCTTATATAAGCTCTTATCATTCAGATGACCTGAACTTATATATGCCTCTGGTAATTAAGGTCAGTTACTGTCCAACGATACTACTACTCCATCAACTAACAGATTACCTACAGTATACTTAAATATTTCAGACCTCGAAATTCTATTGCAATGTGTATAGATCAAAGCTATAAATACAAATTTAAACCCGTGTTTCATATTCTCGTGTCACTGTTTTCAAACTCTTTTAATTCTTTATTAACTGTAAAATGTGTTTACCTAATGTTTTGGACCGTTGATTCACGGTCCCCTAATTCACGGCTGACTGCGCATGTTTATTTTACATCTGTTTGTCTCGTGATAGGTGACTGTGATCTAGCACTAGCTGGTGGCACCAACTTTATCTTCTCACCTGACATTTTCACCCACCTGAGCAAGGCCGGCATGCTCTCACCCACGGGACAGTGCCACGCCTTTTCTGACAAAGCAGACGGCTACGCCCGGGGAGAGGGGTGCGGCATAGTCGTTCTCAAAAGACTTTCAGACGTAAGAAATTTGTTGTTTAACATACATAATCGTAAAACGTCCCAGAGTCGACCCAGCTATCATGGGCACCTAACTTACGTTAGGGAAACAAAGACGGCTGAAAAGAGTGCTAACTATAGTATCCCCTCGTATGCAGAGGTCATTGAAACAGGTGAACTCTACTTCATCTGCAAAATGTGTATTTGGTACAAACGGGAAAAGATGATGAGTTACATGATCTATAAAAAATGTGTCGGTAAACTGTGATATATATATACATATATATATATATATATATATATATATATATATATATATATATATATATATATATATATATATATATATATATATATATATATTGCACGTTGATCGAGTATTTGTACTGTGACAGGCCGTAAAAGATAAAGATCAGATACTAGCAACCATAGCAACAGGCACTAACCAAGATGGCCGCACGGTGACCCCAATCTCCGCCCCATCTAAAGAGCAGCAGAAAAGATTGCTAGAGAAAATACACGGACATTCAAACCCAGAAGAACTGGACAAGCTCGACTACATAGAAGCCCATGGTGAGTTTTGTGTTTTACTGTGCTGAATAAATATTTGTAGCAGTAACGTTCATAGCAATGTCTGACTTTGCTGTGTTTTGGGTATCATTTTGTGAGTTCTTAGCTTAAGTCTAAGCGTAAAATATTTTTGTAGTAACAGATGACAGGTCGAATACAACCAACAAATATACACATACAGAAATATACAATCTCTCAGAAAGGCCGTTAACATTCTTTAAACTGAACTACTATTCTAGTTAAGTGAACTCTACTTCACTTGCCCCATAGATCGTCAGGTAGTGAACTCTACTTCACTTGCCCCATAGACCGTCAGGTTTGAAAGGGAAACTTTACTTACTTTACTATTCTAGTTAAGTGGTCAATCAGTTGTTAACTGAAACGTTTTTAGATTTGAAATCAAAATTTTATAAACACATCCAGGCTTTTTGTTTAAGACAGTGTGTATGGCTCTATGTAAATGTACATGTTAACATTTTATATACATGTTAACATCTGATGTACATGCTAACGATTCATATACATGTTAACATTTGATATATATTTTAACATTTGACATACATGTTAACTTTTGATATACAAATTAACATTTTATATACAAGTTATAAATCTTAATATTCGATATACAAGTTAACATTTGATATACAATTTAACATTTGATATGCATGTTAACATTTGATATACATGTTAACATTTGATAAGCTTTCAATTTTTTGTAAAATTATACTTCAACCATCCACCCCTCACCTAGCCACCTACAAGTGAGGTCCCACACAATGCCCGACCGTTTGATAGTTTTGTTACAAGTGATGTTCTTTCACTTAGTTCGACCTCTTTTGCCTTTACATACATTTTTTTCTGATACCCAAATCATTTAGGTACAGAAACGGTCTTTACATACATTTTTTTCTGAAACCCAAATAATTTAGGTACAAGAACGGTCTTTACGTACATTTTTTCTGATACCCTAATCATCTAGGTACAGGAACGGTCTTTACATACATTTTTTTCTGATACCCAAATAATTTAGGTACAAGAACGGTCTTTACATACATTTTTTTCTGAAACCCAAATAATTTAGGTACAGGAACGGTCTTTACATACATTTTTTTCTGATACCCAAATCATTTAGGTACAGGAACGGTCTTTACATACATTTTTTTTTATACCCAAATCATCTAGGTACAGGAACGGTCTTTACATACATTTTTGTCTTAAACTCAAATCATTTAGGTACTGGAACGGTCTTCACATACATTTTTTTCTGATACCCAAATCATTTAGGTACAGGAACGGTCTTTACATACATTTTTGTCTTAAACTCAAATCATTTAGGTACTGGAACGGTCTTTACATACATTTTTTTCTGATATCCAAATCATCTAGGTACAGGAACGGTTGCAGGCGACCTGGTCGAGACGACGGCTTTGGGAGAATTTTTTCTGAGCAGAAACTCGACCAACATGAAGTACATCGGGTCCGTCAAATCAAACATCGGTCACTTGGAGTCTGCTGCAGGCATAGCTGGACTCATCAAAGTCCTGTTGATGTTCCGGCACAATAAGATTGTCCCATCGCTGTTCACAGACTCTCTTAACAAAAATTTAAAGTTTGAAAAGTTTAATTTTGTGGTCCCAGATAAGGTAGTTCAATGGAACAAGAAAGACAAGATTGCTTGTATTAATTGCTTTGGTTTTGGTGGATCAAACTGTCATGCTATTGTTAAGACTTTTACAGAACAATGTCGTGGAGAGGAAAAACAGAACCTTGAAAATAATGAACACTGTGTCGTCTGTTTTTCGGGTAAGAATGAAAAATCTCTAAAAGGAAGCATGACAGACTTTATAAAGTACGACAACGTTGAGAAGATGAGTCTACAAAATGTGGCATACACTTCATCAGTAAGACGCCAGCACTACAGTAATCGGCGAGCTTTTGTTGCAAACAGCATGCAAGATCTCATCAGTCAAATACAACGACAGATCAAAAGCGAGCCATTAATTTTAAAAAGAAGATCTGTTGTTTTTGTATTTGGTGGGATGGGAACCAACTGGAAAGGAATGTGCCAGGAACTGATTAAAAAGTTCGAAATTTTCCGTTTAACTATTCAAGAAATTGATATTTTTCTGGCGAAGTATCAAAACATTTCTTTGTTGAAATTCTTCGAAGACGGGGCTAGCTTCGATAATGATTTGATTTCCCCTTTGGCTATTTTTGCTTGCCAGATTGGCCTGGCTAGATTATGGAAAAGTTTGAAGGTTGAGCCGAACTACATTGTTGGTCAGTCTGTTGGTGAAGTGGCCGCCGCTTACTTCGCTGGTCATTTGACTCTGGAAGATGCCGTCAAAGTGGTGTATCATAGGTCGTCTGTTCTATGTAAGGCAACAGGGGGCAAAATGGTGGTTGTTCGGAACATGGAACTTCATCTTGTTGAAGAAATACTTGTGAAATACCAAGGGAGAGCAAACATCTCAGTGGTGTACAGTCCCGTGTCGTGTGCCATCAGCGCTGATGCTGATGTGATGGACTGCATCAAACAAGACATAGCACACGCAGCTGAAGGTATACAAACTAATGTAAAACTGACTGATTTAAAGGTTCCGGCAGCCTACCATAGTCACCATATGGAAGAAGGGAAAGCCCAGTTGAAAGACCTTCTCACAGACCTTCAATGCAACCCAGCTAGTCAGACTTCTTGCATGATATCTACTGTCACTGGGGAACACGTTACTGGACCTCTAGGTGCCCAGTATTGGGCAAACAACTTAAGAGACAAAGTACAATTCAATGGCGCTCTCAGCAAAACATACAAGAAAGATCATACAAATATTTACATTGACATTAGCCCCAAACCAGTTTTGCAAGCGCATGCGCAAGACATATTTCCAGGAGAAAACCCTGTTGTAATTTCCTCCATGACAGGGTCCTCAGAATGCAAAACATTTTTAGAAGGCGTGGCTGTGGCCTTTTCATACGGTGTAGACATCAATTGGCCTCTAGTTGTACCAGCCCGAACTTCCTTGACACCGGTACCACGATACCATTTCCAGAAAAGGCATGGCATCACAAAAAGCGAGGCTGCTCACGTGATACTCTCTGGTGTTGATCCGTTCCAGATTCGGCATCCATTTTTGTACAAGATCAACAGCAGCAACTATATCGCTGTCGTGTCGCCACTTGTTTTTAACTCAGTGTACGACCACACTGTGTCTGATAGTCCCATCCTACCGGGCGCTTTTTACACAGAAATTGGTCTCGCGCTGACCAGGTTAGACACAGAAATGACAGCACCATCCTACACTATTGCAGTTCAGTTTGAGAAGCCTTTCAATCTGCCTAGAGATGGGGTAGTAGTGCTGGATATTTCTATGAAAAAGGACACGCGCTCTGGTCCAAGTCAAGTCGGAAGTTACAGTGTGAGTGTTGAAAACTCTGGTATAAAATACGCGAGCATTTCAGTACAGCCTTCAAAAGTTAAACCCAAAACAGACAAGATAAACATAAGCTTTCTTAAATCATTGTGCTCTATAAAAGTAAGCAAAGATGAAATTTACCAAATGCTAAAGCATTTTGGATTTAAATATGGACCGTGCTATGCCATTTTGAATAAAGCCTTGATGAACAATGATGCATGCTTTACCAAAATGACAATTCCTAAGTCAATAGTTGAAGAGATGTCTGGTACAGTTCTTCACCCCTCTATTATTGATGCCATGATTCAAACATCTGTCATATTGATGGACAGATCAGCAGAATCTAACTCTCTTCTGCCAAGAGCAATTGGTGCAATGACTGTGTACATGCCTGCAGAGATGGAGATGTACATCCACACCAAAAAGAAAGGCACACACGGAAGACTAACGCACTATGATGTTACCTTAATAACCATGGAAGGCGAAATAGTGGCACGCATGAATGACCTTGCTCACACGTCGCTCATCACGTCTGCAGAAGAAGTGGACAACATTTACACGGACGTGTGGAAAGAGATGAAGACTGACTATCCAAATTTGGACAAACAAGACCCTCAGAGCATGCCTTTGTTTATCACAGATTGGATTCCCGATAACACAGCTTCTTATCAACAAAATCGATGTATACTTTTTGATACGCTGAAAGACTTGGAAGAAACAACCAGCCAAATCACACAAACAGCAGTCGATGCTTGTAATTCTATGATCCTAATTTTAACAAACACAACCGTAGATGATTCTGAGACAGAAGAATGTATTCTAAACAAGACGCTGAACACTTGTATGGTTCTTCGCCATTTGTACTTACTGTCTTCTCAACAGAAATCTAACAAACCTATTTTTATAATAACCAAAGGAGCGCATCCAAACCCAGTGTCCTGTGTAACGCCAGTCCGAGTTAACCCAGTCATGACAGCTCTCTGGGGAATGTTCAGGTGCTGCCTCTGGGAACCTTTCGCCCAAAAAGCCATCGCTCTGGACCTTCACCTTCCTGATGATTCCATCTCTTTTGATTTTCTCGGCGCAGTCTCCAAATTTTTTATTAAAAATGAAACTCTGCTGAGCTACCCCGAATGGATAGTTACAGAGGACAAGCTATACTTCAATCATGTAGTTCCAGTAGATGCTACCACTCGGGTAGCGAAATACAGAATTAACAAGGTGGATAAAGACACAGATGTAGCCTTCTTCAGGCAAGAAGCAAGATCTGTTGAAGACGTATTTTGTGTACTTCAAAAACAAGAACTCCATCAAACAGGTGACAGCTCCCATGTTTTATTTAAACCTACAGAAGCTGTTTTGATAAATGATAACATGACTGACATCAACGAATCTTTCCATTCTACGAAAAATAAACCTGGATTGGAATGTGATGGAAACATCGTGCGCTGTTTTGAAAGTGTTGGAAAAATAATTCAAGACAAAAACACTGGTATAAAAGCTGTTTCATGTTACCCTATGCACGTAGCATCAACAATGAACATACCCCAGGAATGTGTCATTGAGGCTAATCTGCTGCCCAATTACAAGCCTGGTCACCTTGTTCAGATGATGCTACTTTGGAGTTTAAGCCACAAAATAAAAGAAGATGAAATAACTATACTTACAGATGAGCCGACAGAGCCATTTGCAAAAGCCCTTGAGCTTCTTCTAAAAAGTAGACGAAACTGCATTGTGAATATAGCTAGACTAGAAAGCGTGCAGAACTCTAGTCCACTACAGGGGGCGCTGGTTGCCTTAACACTGCTCACATCTGACATGGTTTCCATAATGAATCTTCAAAACCTTGCTCGGGTTGTTAGTTTTTCAACCCTGATGGACAGCTCAAGCAGAACCTGTGTTTCTTTCTTGGCACCAGACGCTGACGTAGACATTGTTGATGTGGCTCTACTCTTCACTCCTAGAAAAATGATGAAAATTGTGCCTGAGATTAAAGCATTCGCCACAGAAAATCAGCAAGTTATTTCAGATGTGTTAAAAATTTTGAATCCTACTGCCAATGGCAACTCAACTAAAGTTAGACGTTGTCTCCAAGAATTTCTGAACGTTCAGGTTCTGAAGCTGGAGCCTGTGCAAGTGAGAGCTTATGAGAGTGATCTCTTCCGTAAAGACGGGGTGTACCTGGTTGTGGGAGGTTTGACAGGGCTGGGTCAAGCAACCGTGAAATACCTGGCTGAACACGGCGCAGGTAACATTGCAATTTTTAACAGACGAGCAGCAGCTGATGCAGACAGAGAATGTTTTACAGAGCTATGCGGACAATATGGTTGTCAAATCAAGGCATTTCAAGTAGATGTGGCAAGTATGGAATCTGTTAACTGTGGATTTGAGTCTATTCGTGATGAATTTCAAGACATTCCTGTAAGAGGCATCTTTTGCGGAGCCGCAGTGCTGAAAGATAAATCTCTGCTGGAAATGGACACAGAGTCCTTCAGAGAAGCTCTTCTCCCGAAAGTTTCCGGGGCGTGGAATCTTCATGTGAAAACTCTGGAAATGCCACTCGATTACTTCGTCTTGTTTTCATCCGTAGCCTCAATTTTAGGAAATACGGGTCAAACCAACTACGGCACCGGAAATGCTTTTGTTGATGGTTTGGCTCACTACCGCCGGCAACATAATTTACCCGGCCAAAGCATTAACTTTGGTGCTTTAGATTTAGGACTCTTGAGAGACAACGCATCCGCGAGAAAATCTCTAGAATCTATGGGATTTGTTATCATGTCGGAAGACGAGGCTTTGTCCACACTAACTTCTATCTTGCTGCAAAACTGCGAACAGATCATCCCTTGTCGCTTCAACAAGGAAACATTGCTCAAACGAAAACCGGGGGATATTCCAAAACGTCTGCAGTCAATAGTTCAAGGATCGGCAACGGACGAGGTTCGAATCCAGGACGATCTGTTTTTAAAGCTACACGGAACAAGCGACATGACTCCGGAAGAAAAACAAACAACCTACACGAGTTATCTCATCCAGCTGGCCACACACTTACTCGGGGCAGCTGAAGGGGCCATTCAGCCCAGTTCCAACCTGTATGACTTCGGTCTGGACTCCATCGTATCGATGACGCTGATCAATCGAATCTTTCAAGATGCGGGGTGTAAGCTGCATCCTGTGGTGTTTTTCACTGGAGGGGCCGTGGTGGAAAACATCGCAAGACAAATGGCGCAGTCACAACCCAGTCATTAAGTGTAGCTTATACCTTTTTTTTTTGCTATTTTTTGCATCATAATTATGTATACCCAAAAATTGACAGTTTTCACGAACTTTTCACTTGAAAAATCAAATAAATAAAAAAAAAGATTTGTTACTTTCACTATTCATGTTCAGCAATCTTACATATCACGAGATTTTAAAAAATGTGTTAGAGATCAGGTTATTCTTTAAAAAACAGTAGGTATGATTATTTCATCTCTATTTAGGAATGTTTTTGCTATATATAATTCTTATACGATTAATATATTTTAGTATGTCTATTTTGTAAACTATTTACTTTTTATGCAGCAAGAATGTTTTTAAATTAACGTTGTTGTTGGATTTATCTGTAAATGTATTAAATTCATGAAGTTATAGAAAAAAAATTAATAAATTAATTTCTCTACTACTTAATCACCCATTTGATTTTCTGAAAAAACTTGGTTAACTAATTGAATTTCTCTATAAATGTGTTAACTTTTTAAATTCCTCAGTAATTTTAATATCGATTTGAGTTTCTTCAAAAATGGTCTAAATGAATATCTCTATAAATCCATATTAATTTCTCTGTAAATGTATTTACTGGTTGAATTTCCCTGTACGTGTAACAACTACTTGAATTACTCTATACATGTATTAACTGGTTGAATTTGTCTATAATACTTTTGTTCATGTGCATTTCTTCAAAAATAGTTTAAGTAATGAATTTTCACATATCAGAATGTATCAAAATCCCGAAACAATAAACAATATTTTATTGTCTAAACATAAATTAGAGTCAATTATAGAACATATAATTGAAGACTTGAATATTTAAGTTTCAATTTTTTTAAACGTTGTTCTGTGTACTTAATAGATTTTTAAATAATTGCATTTTAATTGCTTTTATAAGTAATTTTTTTTATTACGTAGGATGATTTTTTTTTTCTTCTTCACATTTTCACTTGATTCATTTATTTACAAAATATAGCACTCATCCAACACAAGCATGATGCAGCACAATAAATTTATTTATTATTTTAGAGCCTGCAGCATTTTTTTTATGATTCTGTGTTTTCTATGCAAGATTTGTTGTTTAGAAGTGTCTTAATGTTAGTGAGTTGTAAACGTCTATGTAATCAAATGATAAATTTTTACTTCACTTTTCCGTTAATAATGTTTTCTTCGCTGTTTTAAAACAATCTGAAGATTACATTTTTTTGGGTGCTCTAAACATAATTATCACCACAGCCTATCAAAACATTGACGTATTGAAGTAAATCTAAAACTGTGTTAACCTTTGCGTGTGAGAAAAAAAAACTATATCAAAAGATTTATTTTTCTTTTTGATCAAGTTAAAATTTGAAAGCAACATATTTTTTTACTGTTTTTCTGGCATTAAACTGAATAAAGTTATCACATTGATGTTGTTTGATAGTCTTTTGTGTTCCAAGGGTTATGATAACAAACTGATCAACTTTAAAGTTACCATAATGGAGGTCTAGTTCTATCAGAGACCTAAGTTGCAGTTACCATAATGTAAGGCTGATTGTACAGGAAACCTACTATTATGGTCTAATCTTATTTCAAGCCCTACAATTAGACCGCAATTGAGGTTTAATTGTAGCAGAAACCCCCATGAAATTTCCATAATTGAGATATAATTGGTCTAGAGACCTACCATGAAGGTACCATAATGGAGGTTTAATTTTATCAGAAAACTAACTTTCAGTTTAATAGAGGTCTAATTGTATTTCAAACCTAACTTAAAGCTACAAAATGAAAGTCTTAATTGTACTTTATACTTGCAAAAAAAAAATAATGTTACTGTAATTTCTTGAATTATCAGAATTTGATAATAACTTAAAAGTAAATAAAACTGTGGTTGAGTAAATAGCGTTAAGTAAACTCAAAATACAAACCCAACATTGAGCAAATACTATCTACACAAAAACTACAAACAAAAATTTAATTTGATCACCACATATACATTATATATTATTGCTTCGAAAGCAAAATTAAACTTAGCTCATTAAGTGCACAAGATTGTAAAATACAAATTTAAAAAAAAAAATAGACGAAAGCTCAAAATTTAAATAATTTGTAGTTGAATAGCCAAACAATAAGTTGAATTTGATGCACTCAATTATCAGTATCCACACACCGCTCCAATCCTACTGTACATACACTGTCACACACACACAGACACCCATACACACACACTGCCACACACACACAGTCAGTATAATATCGCTCCTCTCATACCCTACATACACTGTCACACACATACACACACACCCATACACGCACACTGCCACACACACACACAGCCAGTATAATATCGCTCCTCTCCTATTCTACATACACTGTCACACACACACACACACACACATACACACACACTGCCACACACACACACCCATACACACACACTGCCACACACACAGCCAGTATAATATCGCTCCTCTCCTACTCTACATACACTGTCACACACACACACATACACACACACTGTCACACAAACACACACATACACACACACTGTCTCACACACACACACACATACACACACTGCCACACACACACACATACACACACTGCCACACACACCCATACACACACATTGCCACACACACACACAGCCAGTATAATATCGCTCATCTCCTACTCTACATGCACTGTCTCTGACAAAAACACATATACACATACACAAACTGCATCACAAACATTCTCAAAACGAGCCCCACTTTAACACTTTAAGACAACTTTCATCTTGTATGAAACAGGTACAAACCTCCCCCTCCTCCCTACATACACAATGCCACACACACACGCACACACATCACGCACACTGCATCACAAAAACACTCAAAACGAGCCCCACATTAAGACAACTTTCGTCTTGTATTAAACAGATACAAACCTCCTTCCCCCCCCCCCCCCCTTACACACTGCGACACACACACTGCTACACACACACTGCAACACACATGACGCACACTGCATCACAAAAACTCTCAAAACGAGCCCAACATTAAGACAATTTTCATCTTGTATGAAACAGGTACAAAAAGTAAACACAGATTGCTGATTATAAATTATCCAGACTACGTACAAAATTCGTCAGTAAATTCTGACTTCAACAGCTACTATTGTTAAAAATCAGTTCACCCAATGTTGAAACATAATGTTTTGGTTCTTATTTAAACCGACAGTTTTTTTTTCTGAATTTATCAGGGAATACTTGCATCTAGTGCTTAAAATTTTAAAACCAAACAGGGCAAATAAACACAATCGACTGTCTTCCATCATTATAAATTTAGCAAACACATTTGGAAAACAGATGGTTTTATTTCTAGTCTCGACGTTTAACCCTAACCGTTAATGTAGTCTGGTAAAGAGTACGTCGTTCATCTCAACTAAGGTCGTGTCGTCAGACAAACCCACCGTTCATTTTAACTAAAGATTATATCGTCAGACAAACCCACCGTCCATTTTAAATAAAGATAATATCGTTAGACAAACCCACCGTTCATTTTAACTAAAGATTATATCGACACACAAACCCACCGTTCATTTTAACTAAAGATAATATCGTCAGACAAACCCACCGTTCATTTTAACTAAAGATTATATCGTCAGACAAACCCACCGTTTATTTTAACTAAAGATTATATCGTCACACAAACCCACCGTTCATTTTAACTAAAGATTATATCGTCAGTCAACCCTAATTTGTAAAGGGTCATCTATATAATTAGAAATGCAATGTGGGGGGCTTAAAGTAGGCAATCGAATAACAATTATAAGTTTCCAAAGCACACATAAAGTAGAATACGGGTAAATTTAATGCGGAAAATTTCATAAGAGGTTAAATACACCATCTCTCTCAAATTTAGAGGCTCTTTGTAATACAACAATGTCTCCAATTATAAATTTACCCTGTAATACAAAACCTCTTCCGAATTTAGGGATAATCAGTAATCAAACACGCCACCCCCCCCCCCCCCAGCCCCCTGGAAATTTGAGGTAATTACTTATACAAAACCTCAGCCTAATGTTATAGGCATTTGTGAATTTGAAGATTTGAGTATTAAAACGCACCCCCCCCCCCCCTTTAAAAAAAAACGGTGATTATTCTTTGTAATACTACACCACCATTTCAAAACACAGCCGTTTAAAACTCAAATTTAAAAATTAAAGTCTATGTGAGATTGACAGAAGCAAAACTAAAATGCTTCTCGATAATTTCTTTTAAAAATTATCTATTAAAATAATTAGATCTTAAGGAGATTTAGTTCAAAGCAAACGTCATTGACGGTTAACTTTAGCAGGTTAATTAATCCAATCACAAGCTATTCAAATAAAAAGTCGCTCAACCGTCGTCCTACCCTACGTCTCCACCACCGCTCAAACCAGCCTTTTAACTACTTCAACATCACCCCGTGCAGAACCCACCCGCTTTTGCTAGGGGGTGATATGACGTCACGACTCGTCACTGACATGCGCACGGTGAGCTCAACAGCGCTGGGAGCGGGGCATGTACTCTGCGGTATCGAAGGGATGAAGGGAAGTAATTATGTCAGGAAGTTCGGGGATATTCACAGATCTGCTTCTGGTGTTTATAAAAGCTGGGATTTTTTTTTCTGTAATTTTTTTTTAAAAAACTAGTTTCATTTAAATCTGGTCTAGTAGTATTTGAAATGAAAATTGTTTTTATTGAGTACTTTCTTAGGTTTTAAACTTATACACATTTGGATTTTTATTATAAGAGTGTGTTGGATAATAACATAAAGAAGAATATATTTTCAAATGTACGAAATTTATTCGGCTTATGTGAAATGCAGGTAAGAGTTTTTATTTACATTATTATCGAGGGTATCTGTTTAATATGTATTTGTAGGTATAGTCATTAGTATGTATAGTTGTATGTACATGTTAGTGTAATGTTATGTAAATATGAGAAAGTATAAGTATTATTGTGCGAGTATGACACTATATATGTGTAAGTGTTAGGGTAGGTATAGGTGTTGATTTGGGTGATGGTATGAGTGTGGGTGTGGGTGTGGGTGTGGATGTGGGTGTAGGTGTAGGTGTAGGTGTAGGTGTAGGTGTAGGTGTAGGTGTAGGTGTAGGTGTAGGTGTAGGTGTAGGTGTAGGTGTAGGTGTAGGTGTAGGTGTAATTGTGGGTGTGGGTGTGGGTGTGGGTGTGGGTGTGGGTGTAGGTGTGGGTGTGGGTGTGGGTGTAGGTGTAGGTGTAGGTGTAGGTGTAGGTGTAGGTGTAGGTGTAGGTGTAGGTGTAGGTGTAGGTGTAGGTGTAGGTGTAGGTGAAGGTGAAGGTGAAGGTGTAGGTGTAGGTGTAGGTGTAGGTGTAGGTGTAGGTGTAGGTGTAGGTGTAGGTGTAGGTGTAGGTGTAGGTGTAGGTGTAGGTGTAGGTGTAGGTGTAGGTGTAGGTGTAGGTGTAGGTGTAGGTGTAGGTGTAGGTGTAGGTGTAGGTGTAGGTGTAGGTGTAGGTGTAGGTGTAGGTGTAGGTGTAGGTGTAGGTGTAGGTGTAAGCAGATTTTGTAGAGGTGGAGATGGGGATGGAATTTGAGAAATTATTAATGTATTTGTATTGATGTTTTTTCCGAGGTTAGGTCTTATGCAACTTACCAATTTTATTTAGAGAAATAAGCTCATTACCTATATCTAAAGTAAATTTTAACCATCGAACAATAGAGTAGATAAACGTCGTTATGTATCTCTTTTAGATCTTAACTCTTCATAAAAATTACGTAATTACAAACTGCTTCAAAAAAGCCCCTTTTGCGGTTTTAATCAATGGATAGGAAAGTTAGTTTTTTATAACGGAAAGTTAGTTTTTTATAACACGTTTACCTAATTAGTTAGAACGCACGCACACATGAAAAGCGGAGATTTAACAGGTAAATAAAACGACAGATGGGATGAACTGAACTAAGGCGGTTGTTGATATTTTTTGTACGATTTAAAGTGATGCTGTGCAGGCGTGTATGCATGTGTGCGCTATGGTATGTGTATGTATATGTTTGTGTATTATGTGTATGTATATGTTCGTGTAGTGTGTTTATGTGTATGATTGTGTATTATGTGTATGTATATGGCTGTGTATTATGTGTATGTATATGTTCGTGTAGTATGTTTATGTGTATGATTGTGTATTATGTGTATGTATATGGCTGTGTATTATGTGTATGTATATGTTCGTGTAGTATGCTTATGTATGTTTATGTGATATGGCAAACTATTTCAACAGAGCAACCATTTGTCTTAACCACCTTATTGATATAAGACATTTTAAATATTCCTATCTGACCACCATATGATTTTTTTAAAAAGTTCAACTGTATGCAGGGAGATATAGTGTAACTTTAGATCCTCAAATTTAACAATGGACTCCGTATCCATTAATTTATAATAAGCTACAAAAATACCTCTAATTTAATTAATAACTTTGTTTCTGATTTTACTTGAAACTGCATTAACATAGAACCTCCCTGTTTTGCCGACGAGAAACTACCTTAATCGAACATACTAGAATAAAAAAAACTTACCTTACTGTACCAACAGAAGCCACCAACTGCACTAAAAAAATCTCCGTACTGTACCATAGGACTCTACCACTTCATTAAAAAAATCTTCTTACTGTACCAAAAGAAACGATTAACAGTAATCACAAAATCTCCTACTGTACCATAAGAAACAAACAACTTCACTAACAATCTCCTTACTTCATAAAAAGAGAAACCAATTTGCACTAAAAAATCATTACTGTACCATAATACCCAAACAACTTCACTAAAAATCTCCTTACTGAACACAAAGAAACGAACGTTTGCGCTAAAAAATATCATTACTGTACCATAAGACACAAAAAACTTCACTAACAATCTCCTTACTTAACAAAAAGAAACGAACGTTTGCACTAAAAATATCAGTACTATACAATAAGACGCAAACAACTTCACTAAAAATCTCCTTACTGAACAAAAAAAAAAAAAAACAACATTTGCACAAAAAAATCTCCTACTGTACCATAAGGCCCGAACGTTCGCACTAAAAATCTCCTTACTGTACCAAAAGACACAAACAACTGCACTAAAATAAACACCTTACTGTACCTTAAGACGCACTCTCCAGGACCTCAAACCTGATCACTTGATGCTGGCACTAAACACCTGTTTATCTTCACACCTTCCACATTTGATGTGTACCTGCTTATAACTACTTGAATCAGCTCGCGAGCTTTTAATCCCATCCTGTCTTAAGTTCTAATCTCTGTAGCTCTGGTTCCAGGACTGCTCCCAATTACCTGAACACTAAGACACGGCAGTCTCTACACACTGTAAACTATCGCTGCTCAATGCGTATATTTAATGATATACTTTAACAGTGTTCTAAAGTAAAAATCTAATCATCTTTATTATTAAGGTTTTCTAACCAATTTACTATTTTACCACTACGGTATTTTAATACATTTCTATTAAACCATTAAGATTTTTAAAAATGACAAATAATTTTAACCGCTGTACTGTTCGAAAAATATCATTCTGTCCTTTCATTTTGTCTAAATAGTTTACAAATTTACTATTAAAGATTTCTAAAAAGAATATCTTGATATATTGCCATTGCACTGTTATGAGGCCTCTTAATATATTACCATTGCACTTTTTAAAAATATAATTTTACAGTTAGTTTTCTAAAAAAAATATCTTAATATCTTAGCATTGCACTTTTCCAAAATATCTTATCGTACTACGGTTAGGGGTTTCTAAATATCTCGCCATACTCAATGTAGAATTACCGTTACAGGCTTATCATAGAAGTACTGTATCGGGTCTATAGCCAGCACACGGATGAAGATTTTAAAAACTACTAAAGAGTAAACGTATAGATTTGTATATGGAGGGGGGGGGGTCCTGTGTTTACGGGGTGGGGTGATGGTTTGAAGGAAAGATACAGCCTGTTTCCTGTTACACGCTCTAATGAAGACGTCCTTGAACAAATCTTAACATGGCTAATTCTGCTCACTCTATTCAGAAGAAAAAAAATGCACGTGCGGATATTTCTGCTGTGTCACGTGAGAACAAGTTCAAACAAATTTATCTGGCAACTTTGTACCTGCTCGCCTGTCGGGTGAGACAATTGAACGTTTCTTGCGCAATGACGAGGGGAATTTTTTTTTTTCACTTCTTAAGCCAAGGTTACATGACGTCATAGTACTGTTGAGTGTTGTACTTCTGCAAGGGTGGGGGAGGGATGTTTTTGACGCCAAGGTACGCCTCGGAGATAGTTTTATTTTCTTGTTGATTTAGCTACTACTGAGGCTTGTTAGCCCCTGTTAGTTGTTATCGTTTATTCCGTCAACGTGTATATTTCTTTACCCCATCTTGACTTCACTAAATGGCGGATGCTGTAGGGACTAAGATTTTTATTTTAGTCACTAAAAACACGAACTTTGTGCTTAAGCCGGTCTATTTTGACACTACAAACTCGTCAGGGTAAAGAGTCTTTAATATGTGTTATTGGCTTGGTAAAGTTTACAAGAACTTAGAATGGTGTGGTCAATGTTTCCTGATCGTTGTTGTATGGTCAATGTTCTATGGTCAATGTTCTGTGGTCATTGTTATATGGTCAATGTTCTATGGTCATTGTTATATGGTCAATGTTCTATTGTCAATATTCTACGGTCAATGGTCTATGATCAATCAATGTTGTGTGACCATTAAGTGGAAAACATTTTAAAGGAGGTATTGATTTTTTTTATGACAACTGGCAGGATGAATAAAAGCAAATACAATAGCTGGACTTCATACTTTTGGCCAATCCTAATGAATCATATATCAATGTTGAGAACTACTTGCTAGACATTCACTATAGTCAGCATCCAGCCTACCTTACCCCAATGCTAATCCCCAGCACACGCCATTTGGCCACTTGGCCCAACTAATTCGCAGAGCCACCTGGCCCGTCTGGTTTAAATAGGTCGAGAAAAAATGGTTCTCTTTGACGTAATCGCTTGTTTAGGTTTCTGTAGTTATTTCCCTTGGGACGTTATTTGACTGTTTTATTTGATGACGTTGTTTGAACCTGTGCTAAACAACGTCGCGTCATTAGCGACGCCGCGTCATTAACGACGCAACAGTCCGGTATATGAAGAGACAAAAGGGCGATGTTAATTAGGGACGTTCAGGAGACAATGGATCAGTTAATTACCAGCGAGGGTTTAATGTGGTGTGCATGGGCAGGTGGTGTGTACGAGATGGGGGGGGGTGCGTTGTTGGTCTGGGGTGCGGGTTTAGATCTGTTGTTTGGTAGGATCAGGGTTGTGTTGGTAAGTGGAAAAGAGGTGTGTCATAGGTTGTGTCCGACAGAGGTGATTTATCGTGTGGGGTAAAGGTGCGTGACGGAGGTGTGTGGGAGAGGTGTGGTGTTGTGCGAGTCTGCTGTGTGAGACAGAGGTGCGTTGTTGTGTGTGGCAGATATGTGTGGGGTACAGGTGTGTGCAAGAGGTGCGTTTTTTGTGTGGGTCTGATGTGTGCGGCAGATTTGTGTAACTGCTCTATGATGTTATGTTGCTGGGAAAAGGCAACTTGTTATTGAAGGAGAAAAGTCAACATAGTTGAAATTAAAAAGCCATACTTAGTTTGATTTTGGGAAACCATAGATCGTTCCTCACAGTCTTCTAGTGTGAGATCAAATACTTGATTCTCTCCCCGTCGTAAACGATAGGGTGACCTCCCCTGGTCAGTAACCATCGGTGCTTAGAACTGTGGTTTGTGTTAATGTATTCCCATGGGACAAGTCGTTTGCCCTACAACTATGTAAACCATGTCTGATATTTTGTTGAAAATATTTGTTGCCAATATTTGTTGTCTGAAATGCGGACTTAGCTTTAATTCTGTTGTTTAAAAATGTTTATTTCTTCAGAACATACATTTGTATGCTTTTGTATACTTTTAAGTTGTCTAAACTTCATAGGTGGGAAAAAGAAAGTCGAACATAGAGGGCTGGTTGTTGTAGTGGGGGGGGGGGGGGGGGGGTCGTGTTTGTTCTCAACAGCGAGAAAGTCTGAGTTGTAAGATGTATTTGAGAAGGCTCAAAATCAATAATTATGTTCTCAAACGTTAACTGTTTATAATAGAATTATTTGTAGCTGTTGTTTTTTTTTAATCTTAATTAGACTTGAGAAATATAAGTTATATATATATATATATATATATATATATATATATATATATATATATATATATATATATATATATATATATATATATATATATATATATTTATTTATTTATTTACATAATTATATAATAATATATATATATATGTATATATAATGAAAAAAGTACTTAAGGCCGAAAGGTCATATAGCCGACTCACAAAATGACTGACTTGCAAGATGGGAATTCATTAGGGCTAACAGTTATTTGTGCAATATACTTAAATTTTACTAAATTAAGACTACTTTCAAAAAAGTATTTACCTTCGCAAGACTGGGTATCTATTCTTTGCGCTATGTTTCTTACTTTAGCCGTAATCAAAATGTGTATACCTGTTCTATTTGCTTCGCGGAATATCTCAAGCTTTAACCTAAAATAATATTTCAATTTCCAAAGAAATATAGAGTGGCTAACATTTGTGATACACAACTCATATCTGTCAAAAATTTCGTGTAGACAGCGGTAGACAACTTTGTCACAACTACCGTCAGGGGGGATAAGCAGATCTTCGATAAACAAGGGAGATAAGAAATGACAAACGAGAGGTCAAGGCGACAATAACAAATCAAAATTTATTTATTGTGTTTTTTAAAAGTTTTCATGTAGCCAGAAAGATGGCGCCTGAAGATACGCCCAGCTCCCCCCCCCCAAAAAAAAACCGACCCCCCCCCCCCTCTCCAGAGGTACTCACGAATGTATTAAACAAGAGTTTATAAACAGTTTAGAGGCCGTCGCATGAGGCACGTGCAGATGAAGGGGTCGGAAGTAGCCGGAGAGTGAGCAGTGTTTACGTCTTTGATTGTACCAAGACATGTGTAGAGGTACCACGGCATGTGCTGATCTTACATGTGTAGAGGTACCACGTCATGTGCTGATCTTACATGTGTAGAGGTACCGCGTCATGTGCTGATCTTACATGTGTAGAGGTACCACGTCATGTGCTGATCTTACATGTGTAGAGGTACCACGTCATGTGCTGATCTTACATGTGTAGAGGTACCGCGTCATGTGCTGATCTTACATGTGTAGAGGTACCACGTCATGTGCTGATCTTACATGTGTAGAGGTACCACGGCATGTGCTGATCTTACATGTGTAGACCTGAGGTACCACGTCATGTGCTGATCTTACATGTGTAGAGGTACCACGTCATGTGCTGATCTTACATGTGTAGAGGTACCACGTCATGTGCTGATCTTACATGTGTAGAGGTACCGCGTCATGTGCTGATCTTACATGTGTAGAGGTACCACGTCATGTGCTGATCTTACATGTGTAGAGGTACCACGTCATGTGCTGATCTTACATGTGTAGAGGTACCGCGTCATGTGCTGATCTTACATGTGTAGAGGTACCACGTCATGTGCTGATCTTACATGTGTAGAGGTACCACGTCATGTGCTGATCTTACATGTGTAGAGGTACCACGTCATGTGCTGATCTTACATGTGTAGAGGTACCGCGTCATGTGCTGATCTTACATGTGTAGAGGTACCACGTCATGTGCTGATCTTACATGTGTAGAGGTACCACGTCATGTGCTGATCTTACATGTGTAGAGGTACCGCGTCATGTGCTGATCTTACATGTGTAGAGGTACCACGTCATGTGCTGATCTTACATGTGTAGAGGTACCACGGCATGTGCTGATCTTACATGTGTAGACCTGAGGTACCACGTCATGTGCTGATCTTACATGTGTAGAGGTACCACGTCATGTGCTGATCTTACATGTGTAGAGGTACCACGTCATGTGCTGATCTTACATGTGTAGAGGTGCCACGTCATGTGCTGATCTTACATGTGTAGAGGTGCCACGTCATGTGCTGATCTTACATGTGTAGAGGTACCATGTCATGTGTTGATCTTACATGTGTAGAGGTACCACGGCATGTGATCTTACATGTGTAGAGGTACCACGTCATGTGCTGATCTTACATGTGTAGAGGTACCACGGCATGTGCTGATCTTACATGTGTAGAGGTACCACGTCATGTGATCTTACATGTGTGTAGACCTGAGGCACCACGGCATGTGCTGATCTTACATGTGTAGAGGTACCACGTCATGTGCTGATCTTACATGTGTAGAGGTACCACGTCATGTGCTGATCTTACATGTGTAGAGGTGCCACGTCATGTGCTGATGTTACATGTGTAGAGGTACCACGTCATGTGTTGATCTTACATGTGTAGAGGTACCACGGCATGTGATCTTACATGTGTAGAGGTACCACGTCATGTGCTGATCTTACATGTGTAGAGGTACCACGGCATGTGCTGATCTTACATGTGTAGAGGTACCACGTCATGTGATCTTACATGTGTGTAGACCTGAGGCACCACGGCATGTGCTGATCTTATATGTGTAGAGGTACCACGTCATGTGCTGATCTTACATGTGTAGAGGTACCACGGCATGTGCTGATCTTACATGTGTAGACCTGAGGTACCACGGCATGTGCTGATCTTACATGTGTAGAGGTACCACGTCATGTGCTGATCTTACATGTGTAGAGGTACCACGGCATGTGATCTTACATGTGTAGAGGTACCACGTCATGTGCTGATCTTACATGTGTAGAGGTACCACGGCATGTGCTGATCTTACATGTGTAGAGGTACCACGTCATGTGATCTTACATGTGTGTAGACCTGAGGCACCACGGCATGTGCTGATCTTACATGTGTAGAGCTACCACGTCATGTGCTGATCTTACATGTGTAGAGGTGCCACGTCATGTGCTGATGTTACATGTGTAGAGGTACCACGTCATGTGTTGATCTTACATGTGTAGAGGTACCACGGCATGTGATCTTACATGTGTAGAGGTACCACGTCATGTGCTGATCTTACATGTGTAGAGGTACCACGGCATGTGCTGATCTTACATGTGTAGAGGTACCACGTCATGTGATCTTACATGTGTGTAGACCTGAGGCACCACGGCATGTGCTGATCTTACATGTGTAGAGGTACCACGTCATGTGCTGATCTTACATGTGTAGAGGTACCACGTCATGTGCTGATCTTACATGTGTAGACCTGAGGTACCACGGCATGTGCTGATCTTACATGTGTAGAGGTACCACGGCATGTGCTGATCTTACATGTGTAGAGGTACCACGTCATGTGCTGATCTTACATGTGTAGAGGTACCACGTCATGTGCTGATCTTACATGTGTAGAGGTACCACGGCATGTGCTGATCTTACATGTGTAGAGGTACCACGTCATGTGCTGATCTTACATGTGTAGAGGTACCGCGTCATGTGCTGATCTTACATGTGTAGAGGTACCACGGCATGTGCTGATCTTACATGTGTAGAGGTACCACGTCATGTGCTGATCTTACATGTGTAGACCTGAGGTATCGCGTCATGTGCTGATCTTACATGTGTAGAGGTACCACGTCATGTGCTGATCTTACATGTGTAGAGGTACCACGTCATGTGCTGATCTTACATGTGTAGAGGTACCGCGTCATGTGCTGATCTTACATGTGTAGAGGTACCACGGCATGAGCTGATCTTACATGTGTAGAGGTACCACGGCATGTGCTGATCTTACATGTGTAGACCTTAGGTACCGCGTCATGTGCTGATCTTACATGTGTAGAGGTACCGCGTCATGTGCTGATCTTACATGTGTAGAGGTACCACGGCATGTGCTGATCTTACATGTGTAGAGGTACCACGTCATGTGCTGATCTTACATGTGTAGAGGTACCACGTCATGTGCTGATCTTACATGTGTAGAGGTGCCACGGCATGTGCTGATCTTACATGTGTAGATGTACCACGGCATGTGCTGATCTTACATGTGTAGACCTGAGGTACCACGGCATGTGCTGATCTTACATGTGTAGAGGTACCACTGCATGTGCTGATCTTACATGTGTAGACCTGAGGTACCACGTCATGTGCTGATCTTACATGTGTAGAGGTACCACGGCATGTGATCTTACATGTGTAGAGGTACCACGTCATGTGCTGATCTTACATGTGTAGAGGTACCACGGCATGTGATCTTACATGTGTAGAGGTACCACGGCATGTGTTTATCTTACATGTGTAGAGGTACCACGGCATGTGCTGATCTTACATGTGTAGAGGTACCACGTCATGTGCTGATCTTACATGTGTAGACCTGAGGTACCACGGCATGTGTTTATCTTACATGTGTAGAGGTACCACGGCATGTGCTGATCTTACATGTGTAGAGGTACCACGTCATGTGCTGATCTTACATGTGTAGACCTGAGGTACCACGTCATGTGTTTATCTTACATGTGTAGAGGTACCACGGCATGTGATCTTACATGTGTAGAGGTACCACGTCATGTGCTGATCTTACATGTGTAGAGGTACCACGTCATGTGCTGATCTTACATGTGTAGACCTGAGGTATCACGGCATGTGCTGATCTTACATGTGTAGAGGTACCACGGCATGTGCTGATCTTACATGTGTAGAGGTACCACGGCATGTGCTGATCTTACATGTGTAGACCTGAGGTACCACGTCATGTGCTGATCTTACATGTGTAGAGGTACCACGTCATGTGCTGATCTTACATGTGTAGAGGTACCACGTCATGTGCTGATCTTACATGTGTAGAGGTACCACGTCATGTGCTGATCTTACATGTGTAGAGGTACCACGGCATGTGCTGATCTTACATGTGTAGAGGTACCACGTCATGTGCTGATCTTACATGTGTAGAGGTACCACGGCATGTGCTGATCTTACATGTGTAGAGGTACCACGGCATGTGATCTTACATGTGTAGAGGTACCACGTCATGTGCTGATCTTACATGTGTAGAGGTACCGCGGCATGTGCTGATCTTACATGTGTAGAGGTACCACGTCATGTGCTGATCTTACATGTGTAGAGGTACCACGGCATGTGCTGATCTTACATGTGTAGACCTGAGGTACCACGTCATGTGCTGATCTTACATGTGTAGAGGTACCACGGCATGTGCTGATCTTACATGTGTAGAGGTACCACGTCATGTGCTGATCTTACATGTGTAGAGGTACCACGTCATGTGCTGATCTTACATGTGTAGAGGTACCACGGCATGTGCTGATCTTACATGTGTAGAGGTACCACGTCATGTGCTGATCTTACATGTGTAGAGGTACCACGGCATGTGCTGATCTTACATGTGTAGAGGTACCACGTCATGTGCTGATCTTACATGTGTAGAGGTACCACGTCATGTGCTGATCTTACATGTGTACAGGTACCACGTCATGTGTTGATCTTACATGTGTAGAGGTACCACGTCATGTGTTGATCTTACATGCGTAGACCTGTGTACCACACCATGTGCTGAGTCTACGTGTGCAGATTTAGAGTCCTGGTGTCTAAGGTACCACGGTAGTGATGAGACTACAGGTGTTGACCTACACTGGTGTGAGGTACCGTGCTTGGTCTATGGGTGAAGAAGTTCTTTGCTGTCTGAGATAGCATGCTAAGACTATAGGTGCAGACCTTACCTGGTGTCTGAGGTACCTTGCTGCCTCCACATGTGCAGACCTTTGAACCCTCGTGTCTGCAAGTATAAACCCAACTTTCATTTTTTTTAATAAGTAAAAATACTATAAGATAATTTACAAAGCAGCTTCAAATTTTGTTACACGTTTATTTTAATACCCGTTAGAAAAATCAGTTATAGATGAAATGTCGGCACATCATTGCGTTCTGTGTGCTTTTTGTCTTGTTCGTCCACATAGTGTATTGTTGACAGTTGCGCTTTTGACAGCCTTTGTACCGTGTCGGCTTTTGTCTTGATGCATGTTTTGTTATGTGGGACTTTTTTCCTGTGACTATAATCACGTGCTTAAGTTTTTGAACATTACTTGAAGTATTTACCTATCGAAAATGTAGACCTTGTTTCTTTGGGTTCAATACATTTTGCGCACCGTACATCAGGTTTTTAACAGTTTTCTAATCTTAGAAGTATAACAATACCGACTAACGAGCTGTGTATCGAATTTAGATCGAACCACTTATATATCAGTCTATTGATCAGCAGCTTCCAGTAATGGCTAGCGGCTTAATCGAAACAATTAACTCGGGTGCAAAGACGTGAAGTGTGTGTTAAATGGGTCGGGGTGATGGGTCTTAACCCTCTTAGTTGTATTTGCTGTGTCGAGTAGAGTTTCATAATCAAACGCAGCCTATGTTAGAATCCTGGTTAATTCATTCAGCTCTGTTATTTTCTAAATTATTTTTTAACACCATGATCAACTATTCAATGGATTTAAAAAATCGAAAGCGTTATACTTTCTAGACCTCCTACCCCCACCTCCCACTATTACACCACACCCTCCCCTCCCTTCACGGTTAGAACTGAACAGAGGACGAGAATGTATCAACTAGATTTATTATACACCTGTCAACAAGGGAGCAATCAAAGACCGATAACTCACCGCTAATTTATGCAGTCTGCTACATATAAAGGAAAAAAATTCAAATTGGACTTAATTTTGCTGCTCCTCATACACATATACAAAAACATAAATGTGCACACACACACATACACACTATGCACATTTATGCACACATACATGTGCTAATCCACTTAAGACCCCCAGCCTTTTAAATCATGCCTGATGATACAATCATTGACCCGTACGTTTACGAAGTCGGCCAAATATAAGTTGGTGGTTGTTGGAAGATCGATCGTATAATTTTAATGGCTGATTATATTTCTACATTCATTTAAATAGTTTATAACAATTTCTTGTAGAAAAAATACAATTATTAGATTGAAATTTTTTTAGTCTTGTAAAAGATTTTTCAATCTTGAAGCTGATTTTTTTCTAAGATCTCAACTGGTTTACTTTCATTCTATAGAGATAGTAGTTAACCCTCACTTAGCTTTTATAAATTATACTTACTCTTATTTGACTATAGAGCTCTTAACTAATTTTTACCTAGGTATACAGATCAAAAATGAATTGTACCTACCTATGGGGATCTTAACTGCTATTTACTTGGCTATAGAGATCTTAACTTATTCTTACCTGCCAATATTGACCATAGTTGATTTTAACGTGTTTGCAGTAAGTAGCAAGCAATTAGCGTGAGTGAACTTCCGCTGTGTGTAGGCCTAGGCACATAATTGAGTACAATAGCTCGCTAGTAACCCCTTGATTAAAACGGCGACATTGTCTCACTCTCTTGTACAAAGTGGTAATTGATTGTTCAATTGAGATGCCAACCTTAGTTTCAACAGGGCGGTTAGATGGAGAATAAGAAAATTGGCGAGGAAACTAGGAATTGATCTGGCCAGCTTGTTAATTCATTATTGTTCTCTGAAAATTGCAAATCATCCATCTTCTATAAAATAAAGAATACAACACAAAATTATCTCGTAGTTTATGATAATTTTAATAACATGTGATTTCTATTGTATTTATCTAATGAATAAGTATTTTGTGCTGATAAAATTTGACCATGTAAACATTGTTGATTGAATGGGAGTCAACCTAATTTGTGTACCTTTACAAATTTTTCAGATTGTTACAAAAACAACGAAAGAGCTAGATTAATCGAATGAGATTACTAAATCTTTAAATGTTATCATTTTAATATTTAAAAAAAAAGATAACAGCTGAATTCCAGTACTTTAATCTCAAATTTGGATTAAAATATTTTGATTTCCGGTGTTGGATTATCATTGATGGTTATTCCTAGTGGCGTCATGAATTGGATTATCGAGTACACGTTCCTGTTGTTGCTGTTACCTGGGCTTACCTGCACGGATGGCTTAAAGTCGGAGACCCCGGAGAAATTGTGAGTACACCTTTATGAGAGCTAATGGAGTCATACCTTGTGAGTACACCTTGTTTCATGAGAGTGTTTGGAGTCATACTTTGTGAGTACACCTTGTTTCATGAGAGTTTGTGGAGTCATACATTGTGAGTACAACTTGTTTTATGAGAGTTAGTGGAGTCATACATTGTGAGTACACCTTGTTTTATGAGAGTTTGTGGAGTCATACTTTGTGAGTACACCTTGTTTTATGAGAGTTTGTGGAGTCATACTTTGTAAGTACACCTTGTTTTATGAGAGTTTGTGGAGTCATACTTTGTGAGTACACCTTGTTTTATGAGAGTTTGTGGAGTCATACATTGTGAGTACACCTTGTTTTATGAGAGTTTGTGGAGTCATACTTTGTGAGTACACCTTGTTTTATGAGAGTTTGTGGAGTCATACTTTGTAAGTACACCTTGTTTTATGAGAGTTTGTGGAGTCATACTTTGTGAGTACACCTTGTTTTATGAGAGTTTGTGGAGTCATACTTTGTGAGTACACCTTGTTTCATGAGAGTTTGTGGAGTCATACATGGGTGTGGTCAGTGTAGGTGTTGTCAGGGGTTACGTCTTGGTCATAAGTTGTCTGGGCAGTGATTGATTTGTCGGTGTAGGTATTGTCAGTGGTTTTAAGTTAACGTCATAAATTGTGTGGGTGTGTGAGTGTGGGTGCATGTGTGTATGTATATGTGAGTGTGTATCTGTGTGTCTATGTGCGTGAGTAACCAGTCCCCGTTGTAACTTCCTCCATACAGTTTGTAAACTCTCACTTAACATTTGCTTACATCAATCTTACTGCTACGTTTTTGTATCCGGGTTATAAATGGAAAGGGGGGGTCATTAATCTATTTAATAATACATGACGTCACGAGGGCGTCTCACCCCCTCTCCCCCTCCTTCCTCATTCAACTAAAGGTTTCGCATATCTTCATAAAGAGACGGACTTTTTTTTTCATAAAATGGAGTCCCATAATTGCAATTACACTTAAATATAACAACCATACTTATGAAAACTATCTATTCTCATTCACTGTAATTCGTCATCTTCTCAATCCCCTCCCTCCTGCTACTTCGTTTATTTAAAGATCGAGGTTTTTATTTTCTTTATTTTTCTGTTTTTTTTTACCTTTTTCCTTTTTTTTCGGGGGGGGGGGGGGGGGTAGGGGGTAGAGCATTAGAGCATTGTCATAATACCAAAATACCAAAAACAGAAAAACGCAAATTGGGAATATGTAACTAAAATCCCAAAACCGTCTAACTTTCTTTCGCTCCAACTCATAAAACCCCTCCCCCCCCCCCCCCCCCCCCAAGACCCGTCCATTCCTCTAGAGATAAATAATCCCACTCACAGTGTAGACATTGTCCGTTATCTTGGCGATTTATTGGCCGGTCTGTATACAGTGTGGTGAGTAATACTCGGGTTATTGATTTGTGTCCTTACAAGGAGAACTGGCAACACTGTAGTGTTTAAAGTAGCGAGTGGTGTTTAGATCTATAGGGATGTCTAGATCTGTAGGGATGTCTAGACGTGTTTCTACATCTATAGGGCTGTCTAGATCTATAGGGCTGTCTAGATCTATAGGGCTGTCTAGATCTATAGGGCTGTCTAGATCTATAGGGCTGTCTAGATCTATAGGGCTGTCTAGATCTATAGGGCTGTCTAGATCTATAGGGCTGTCTAGATCTATAGGGATGTCTAGATCTATAGGGCTGTCTAGATCTATAGGGATGTCTAGACGTGTCTAGATCTATAGGGCTGTCAAGATGTGTCTAGATCTATAGGTCTGTCTAGATCTATAGGGTTGTCTAGATCTATAGGGATGTCTAGACGTGTCTAGATCTATAGGGCTGTCTAGATGTGTCTAGATCTATAGGTCTGTCTAGATCTATAGGGTTGTCTAGATCTATAGGGCTGTCTAGATGTGTCTAGATCTATATGTCTGTCTAGATCTATAGGGTTGTCTAGATCTATAGGGCTGTCTAGATGTGTCTAGATCTATATGTCTGTCTAGATCTATAGGGTTGTCTAGATCTGTAGGGATGTCTAGACGTGTTTCTACATCTATAGGGCTGTCTAGATCTATAGGGATGTCTAGACGTGTGTAGATCTATAGGGCTGTCTAGATGTGTCTAGATCTATAGAGCTGTCTAGATCTATAGGGTTGTCTAGATCTATAGGGCTGTCTAGATGTGTCTAGATCTATAGGGCTGTCTAGATGTGTCTAGATCTATAGGTCTGTCTAGATCTATAGGGCTGTCTAGATCTATAGGGCTGTCTAGATCTATAGGTCTGTCTAGATCTATAGGGCTGTCTAGACATGCGTCTTGATGTAGAGGGCTGTCTAGATATTTTTTCTAGATCTATAGGGTTGTCTATACAAAAGTCTATATGTTATAGAGCTGTCTAGACATGTAATGCTTGTTTTATTGACTTGTATAATTATATGGAGGGCTGTAAACAATGCACGGTCTTAACTAACGAGTGGTTGATTCACATCTGTCTAGACCAATAGGACTATCTAGACATGTCTCTATACCTACAAGGATGTTAAGATATGTCTGGTTCTGTAATGATGTTCAGACTAATGTATAATTGTATAGGATTGTCTAGACATATACCTACATTTGTAGACATTAATATGGTTGGATAGAGAGAAGCTTCATGTGTACAGCTTGAAAGACATGATAAAAACATCCTTACTTTATGATATACATGTGGGGTATTCTTCGACTTTGCGGCTAAAAGATACGATTTTCAAAGATACTAGGTGTATGAGAGGCTTAATTCCCTTATATTGTATGATTTGTACGTGACGTATTTGTTGTATATAATGTATGTGTTTAGTGAGGAATGTCGTCTTGTATCTTTTGTCCGTTATATTTTTGTGTTTGTTATAGGCCTATATGTTGTATGTCTTGTATGTGTATTCAGGGCGTATGTGGGCGGGTAGATATGATGTCACGAAATAACCCGTGTGTTAATTGAGTAGACTGGGCATCCATCTTGGATAAAAACAAATCCAAATGCCATAGCAACTTATCACCCGTGTCAAGCGTCAACACGTGACTTGATTTCTGAGAAAACCTGTACGTGTTTGTACAGAAAGATAATTGAGGAAATGTTTAGGCTGAGTTATGTCCCTTGTGTTTGGGTTGGGCTAAGTGAGATTATACCTTGTGGCGTAAGCTGATATATGGTATCGAGAGGGATGGATTGTTGAATTTTCATTTTATATATATATATATATATATATATATATATATATATATATATATATATATATATATATATATATATATATATATATATATATACATATATATATATATACATATATATACACATATATATGTATACATATATATATATATATATATATATATATATATATATATATATATATATATATATATATATATATATATATATATATATATATATATATATATATGTATATATATATATATATATATATATATATATATATATATATATATATATATATATATATATGTATATATATATGTATATATATATATATATATATATATATATATATATATATATATATATATATATATATATATATATATATATATATATATATATATAATCATAAAAAGTGACAAGTAAACAAGACAAATCAATAATGTACCCCCGTAGCGCCCCTTTGCCCATGTGCCACCTATAATGACAATGTTGTATTGGATGTGAATGGTGGGATTAAAACCAGGATGTTGAGGGCGTCCTATGTGGGATTAAGCTCCACAGTTGCTAAGTTGGGCTAAACGTAATATACTTAATGTGAATAAAGCTGAATAAAACCCTAACTAACTGTTGTCTAAGGGATGCGTTACGTCACAAACAGTACATTTCAAAAGGAGGACTTTGAAGCTTATTGGATGAAAATAACAGGAGAATTCTTCGGTGGTTTTTTTTTAGATGGAGAAGGAAAGGGAATGAGAGGAAGAGAGGTGTGTGGGAGAGTGAAGCAGAGATAAATGAGGGAGAGGTTGAGAGAAAGTGAAAGTAAGGATAAGAAAAAGAAGGGGGAGGGGTTGGGGGGGGGGGGGGAGAAAGATAAACAAAAACATATTGTAATAATGTTGGGTTTAAATCAACTATACATTTATATAAAATAAACAATCGCATATGCAAGATATAACATTTTCATCAGTCTAATACCAAGTATTTAATCTAACTTACAAACTTTCTTTCGTCCAACAATTATAACTTTAAAAAAAAACAATTTTCTTTAATCCAATAACGATAACATTTCCAACATTTAATTTTTTCCCCAACCGTGACAACGTATACAACGTACACCTTTCTAGCAGTGACAGTATATTTATATACAACCATGTTTAACAAAACTGTTATAATTACTAATATACAACTTTCTTAAGTCTTACTGTGATAACTTATAAAACATACAACTTTCCTATGACCGGGCTTACATATTGAACACACACTCACATCAACTGAAACCTGACTTATCCTAAACTGTTAATTAATTTATAACTCAACCACTTAACATTTAACAAACACCAGACATGTTTGAAAATCTTATTTACAAACAATACTTCGCTGCATGCCAGAAATAATGTATCAACACGGGCGATTACTCCTGGCTTGCTGTGGGGTCGGGAGGTCAGGCTATTTTTATCCTTTTTATGGATATACATGGGAAGCAACCCAACCCAGGGAAGTAATCTAGTTAAACTATCTACAGGAGAAATCGATAATATCAATAATTAATATCCTCCTCAATAAATAAAAAAGATAATTACCCTCCCCTATCATACACTACAGGACGGGAGTAATAGGACACAACCTGGGACGGCCTATGAACCCGCCCCCCTGCCCTCTATTTCCTGGCCTGATTCCGTTATGTGGAACTCGACAAAAATCGTAACACAAATCATACACTAAACCACATACGCAAGCACAGATACAGCCACACGATTATATACACACATATACACACACGACCAGATACACGCACACACGAGTACAAAATCACACACAAAGTATATACACATACAAAATCATACACACAAGAACCACATATATGCGCAGATGTACAACCACACGAACACACGATAACACACACGGTTAACCATACGCACGCACGAGTACAAAAAAAAAACACAACCACACACAAAATAACCGCACATACGCACACAAAAACAGCCACACAAACACGCGAGAATTCACTCGACTACATACAAACATACACACACGACTACATACAAACATACACACTCGGCCATTTGCATACGTCTGTAAACACGACTACACACATGACCACACTCGGACACACACGCGAGCACACACACGACCACAGACTACACACAATAACACACACACACAACAACCACACACACACACACAACAGCCACACACACGACTCCAAACAAGCACGACCACACAAAAAAAACAACTAAAATGTTTAAGAGTTTTTATCCCCTAAAACAGGGGTCTCCAAACTACGGCCCGCGGGCCGGGTGCGGCCCGCGAAGTCCTCTCATACGGCCCGCGGAAATCTTTTTGTCCAAGGAAAAGTGGTGATGGCTGAGGATCTTTGCCCAGAAAAATTAAAGACATGCCTGGAAGAAACTGGCCCCCGAACTGAAATTTGATAGTTAATGCGGCCCTCGGACTGAAAAGTTTGGAGACCCCTGCCCTAAAACATCGTTAAGACGGTACGTGTTCTGATCAAGCTGCGACGATTTAATCCTTTATGGAGCATGTCAAAATATGCGCGGATTCTGTACACGCACAGTCGCCGTATATGTTCTATTGCAAACCAATCAATCTACAGTTTATCATGTACACTACGCTCTACAGATTATATATATATATATATATATATATATATATATATATATATATATATATATATATATATGTGTGTGTGTGTGTGTGTGTGCGTGTGCGTGTACGTGTGCGTATGTGTGTGCGTGCGTGCGTGCGTGCGTGTGTGTGTGTGTGTGGTGTGTGTGTGTTTGTTTGTGTGTTTTGGAATTAATAAAAATTTCAATGAAATATCTATATGTAAATATTATCCTTGTCCCGAATTACAACGTTGGTGCATTACTATACTCATTATTTGACACAAAAGACAGATGTATATTTCCATTGATAGCTATTTTTTTTTACCCTTAAGGGAGGGTAGGCTACATATTATATAGGATTTTTTTTTATTTTATTTTTTGCCTCAGACATGTAATTTACAGCGTCAGTTGTGTGTTCGCTTTAGCATTACAGTTTTCATCATCGGCTTGTGAGGACTGATACAGATTTACAATAGTAATATTTCTTTCTTACTTGTAGCCTGCTTTCATTCATTTAAGATGGTTTACTTATACATAGATCTAATACAAAACGTCTAAATATCAAAAAAAAAATTAAAAAATAAATAAAAAACAACATGAAAATGCAAATGTGTAATTAAATGATGATTCAAGGGATTTTTTTCCCTCGGCGTGGTGGGTGATTATATAGGATTTTTACATAGATTAGTAGACGTAGAGGAAAGTTAAGAATTATAAATAGCAGTTATGTTGCTTCAAATAGAAGATTTTGTGTTTAAAAAGTAATACGATCAGGATTTGCGAATTACCTTTCAAATATTAGTGATTGAAAAAGCTTTAATTTTTACAACGCATTTGAAAATTGCAAAAACAAATTTTTAAATGAATTGTTTTATATCTACATGTTATTATAGTTTTCTTTTGTGTGTTATCAAAACACTGAAATAATTGAAAAATTGAAATTTGAGACGCAGTTATATCCCTTTAGGTTGGTAAAATTGAGCTGTAAAAATAGTGTGCGCTCTTCTTGTATACAATCCCTTTATGTTATTTTTAGTTCAGTGGAAATGTTATGAGTAGCTGCAAATAGAACAATAGTTGATGAAAGCTCTCTACTAGCGAGTAACGTTGTCGCTCACTTAAAGATGATAAGATCCCCGTTTTGGGGATTTCCGCAGCGAATTTATAAAAGGAAATGCATGCTATTTTCTCTTTGGTTGTGACCACGTTCTATTGATCATTACATCTAAACACACGAGCGTTTTATGGGCCACATAATAATACCAGGGCCAAGTATCAAAACAATGGGCCACCCCATTGGACATATAATCTAAACACAAGGCTATCTGATTAACTTGAGACTACACAAAGAGCAACTTCAGACAGACCAATCCTAACTACAGACCCCGCATATAAAAAGCAGGTTTCTTTTAGACATTTTTCTCCTTGGGGGGGGGGGGGCCTTAAAACTTCCGAGAGGCACTTAAAATTTCCGGGGGTCGGATACTGGTTAAAGTATATATTTTCTATATAAATCATTTTTCCATATTTCCTTCTAAGGGGGTGGGGTGGGGGTGGGGTGGGTGGGGGTAGTGGGGAAGTGTTCCGGGAGGTAGATCCCCCTTCTGAAAGAAACTCTACTAAACTGTAGGTGCTGACTCTCATACTCTGGTTAGCACCTAGGGTAAACTGTTTCTTCCAGACTTTTTCCCTCGGGGGGGGGGTGTGGGTCTTGAAATTTTAGGGGGGGGGGCGGACTAAAATTTCCGGGGGGGGGGGCACTATTAAAAGTATATATTTTCTATATAAATTCCATTTCATTCGGGGAGGGGGGAAGTAGACTTTCTTGAGGGTGGGGGGAGGGGCTCTGCCCCGAAGAGATGCATGTAAGAAACTCTGAGGGTAAATCAGGAAAAAAGATCAGTGTCAGGATTTTACCGACACAAACAAACAAAAAAAAAACCTGCCCACCTCATTAGCCCAGTAGAGGAAATCCACCTTCATGTGTGTCTCGGCAGAAACGGAAAAATTAAAACGTCTAAAAATAGCTCAAAAGGAGTAAAACTGTTCATTGATAAATCACTTTAGGAAACGGAACAATACACCGCTCTGTGAGGGGGTTTTGTAATGAAAAAAATGGGAATAGCAGTTGGTTTCTTTCTTTCTCTCTAATGGGATCATTAAAATGTAATTTGTTTGCATGAAAAATAGATTTTTTTTTCTTTAACTGAAAATAAAATTAAATGGTTTTTTTTTTCTAAGTTTCAGTGGCGGCGTATTTTTATTTAAACGCTAAGAAGAGGAAGTATGGATAAAGATGGGCGGGGGGGGGGTGATGTTCAATGATCTGCTACTTTGAAATATACTTTGTTATTAGAATACAAACATAGGTAGTGCAACGTAATTTTAGTGGATATGCTGGTGAAATAATGTACACGAACACAATAAATGCATGTTCCAAACTTATTAACATTCAAGGGGGGAGGGGGGTCAGTCATGGTAAACCAAAACATTTAAATGTAAATTCTGACTGATACATTGACTATGATGATGTATTTCATAAGAAAGAAACTGCTTTTTTTTAAATTATTATTATAGTGAGTTTGAATTTTTTTTTTTACTTTCCTTCTTTTCAAACTCAAGTTCAAGACAACATTAATTAGATTGCTTCTATAGTTTTTAACTATGCTTATCTAAAAGACATCAAAAGTGATTTACCGGCTCAACTTTAGCAATATTTGACATGTGTGTGCAACATATGTGATGACTCAGATATAGAATTAAAAAAAACTGAACTATATCAAATAGAAGAGGACTCAGATATAGAGTAAAAACTGAACTATATCAAATAGAAGACGACTTAGATATGGAATAAAAACAAAACTTACTAAGGTCATACTGAATGTAATCAAATCATGGTTGCTATCAATAGAATGATAACATTAGCTTCTGTTGGAAGACAAGTTTTCTTTTAAAAAATTAAAGGAAACTTTTTTAATATATTTATTAGTGAAATGTTATAACTGGCACTTTTAATTCAAATTTGTGGGAGGGGGGTAATTTTTTTAGAGAAGATCCTGGCATTAAAGTTCCTAGTACAACATTAGTTAGGAGTCCGGCCTAGATGGTGCTAATAAGGATTATCGGTATTATTTGTCCAAGTGAGTGGTAAATAAACGTATTAGGATTAATTGACAAAGGTTGTGGTAAAGAAGACCAGACGATAGTAAAGTAGGTTTTTGTTATTATTTGGTCAAGGTGATGTAGGGTTTTTTGTGATTATTTGTTCAAGGTGATGTAGGGTTTTTTGCGATTATTGGTCAAGGTGATGTAGGGCTTTTTGCGATTATTTGGTCAAGGTGATGTAGGGTTTTTGTGATTATTTGGTCAAGGTGATGTAGGGTTTTTTGTGATTATTTGTTCAAGGTGATGTAGGGTTTTTTGCGATTATTGGTCAAGGTGATGTAGGGCTTTTTGCGATTATTTGGTCAAGGTGATGTAGGGTTTTTGTGATTATTTGGTCAAGGTGATGTAGGGTTTTTTGCGATTATTGGTCAAGGTGATGTAGGGCTTTTTGTGATTATTTGGTCAAGGTGATGTAGGGTTTTTTGTGATTATTTGGTCAAGGTGATGTAGTTTTTTTTGTGATTATTTGGTCAAGGTGATGTAGGTTTTTTTGTGATTATTTGCTCTAGGTGATGTAGGGTTTTTTGTGATTATGTGGTCAAGGTGATGTAGGGTTTTTTGCGATTATTTGGTCAAGGTGATGTAGGGTTTTTTGTGATTATTTGGTCAAGGTGATGTAGGTTTTTTTGTGATTATTTGCTCTAGGTGATGTAGGGTTTTTTGTGATTATGTGGTCAAGGTGATGTAGGGTTTTTTGCGATTATTTGGTCAAGGTGATGTAGGTTTTTTTGTGATTATTTGCTCTAGGTGATGTAGGGTTTTTTGTGATTATGTGGTCAAGGTGATGTAGGCTTTTGTGATTTTTTGGTCAAGGTGATGTAGTTTCTTTTTGTGATTATTTGGTCAAGGTGATGTAGGGTTTTTGTGATTATTTGATCAAGGTGATGTAGGGTTTTTTGTGATTATTTGATCAAGGTGATGTAGGGTTTTTTGTGATTATTTGATCAAGGTGATGTAGGGTTTTTTGTGATTATTTGATCAAGGTGAAGTAGGGTTGTTTGTGACTATTTGGTCATGTTGGTTCTCTCAGTTAATGTTGATTTGATGGCGCCCCCTGGTGTCACTCAGGTAACGGATTGTCTGTCAGATGCCGACACTGTTATCTCCCCTGTCAGATTGCAATCAGTGACGTTGTTTACTTCAGGGCACGTGATGTAGGTAATGTGACATAATGTGGGGGGGGGGGGGGGTGAGTAGATCACACGTCTACAGGGTCACAGTTGTGGAGAAGTGTGCGGGGTGTTTGTTTATGTGTGTATGTGTTTGTGTGTCCATGTATGTGCATTCGTATTCGATAGCTATAATATTGTCGTACTTCACTACTCACCTTAACTTTTACACACACACACACACGCGCACACATACATACATATACAAATACTTGGATTCTATAACAAAGCAGAGTATCAGGTTTTTTTCAACACACACAGGAGGGAAGGGGGAGGGGATATAGAGAGGTTGATATACAGAGAAAAGGGTAAAAAGCGGTAGTTAAAATAAGACTGAGAGAAATGAGTAGATAGAGGTGTATATATAAAAACAGAGAGAAGAGGTAGAGAGGTGGATATAATTAGACAGAGAGAAGGAGTGGACATAGATGGATATAGTAAGATACAGAGAAGGGGGTATAGAGATGTGGATATATAAAAACAGGGGATGCAGAGAGAGGTGGATATATAAAGACATAGAGAAGGGGGTAGTGGTGGATATATAAAGACATAGAGAAGGGGGTAGTGGTGGATATATAAAGACATAGAGAAGGGGGTAGTGGTGGATATATAAAGACATAGAGAAGGGGGTAGTGGTGGATATATAAAGACATAGAGAAGGGGGTAGTGGTGGATATATAAAGACAGAGATTAGAGAGTAGAGAGGTATGTATGTGTGTGTTTATGATTCTGCCGCTGTGGAGTAAGATAACTCCAACTAACCCAATACTCAAACGCAACCATGTTTAGTTAATCTGTATCTTTTGACTCCGGGTTCAAGTCAGTAGACCGTCCCTGAGGTCACACAGCTCAGAAGGGTACCTGAATCACGTTAGGTAAAGTAAATTAGGCCGATCATAGTGCTGACCACACTATCCCTTCATATGCCAAGGTCACAGAAATAAGTAAACTCTACCGCACTTGCCCCATAGACCCTCAGGTTTGGAAGCGAAACTTTTGTAATATGCATCCTTTATTGCCGACTTCTGCATTATGGAACAAAGAGATTGAGATGCAGAGTTGTTTTAGTGACCCTCTCTCTCTCTCTCTCTCTCTCTCTCTCTCTCTCTCTCTCTCTCTCTCTATCTCTATCTCTTATTCTCTCGCTCTCTCACACACACGCACTTACAAACTTCTAAACGTATTGAAACGTTCACTAATAAGGAATAATACAAGTTAAACACACATTTTTTTAAAAAAAAACTTCTTAATTTCCTAAATATGTGAAACATCAGACAATGTTATCAATTAAGCAATTTATTATTAAAAACGATACTCATCTAACCTTCATTTTTTCGACCGTGAATAGGTGAGTTACCGGCCCAGAAAACCAATAACTCACCTCGTATTACTTTTTACCTGTGTATCTACACCACTAGGGAGCGCAAATATTGCCCCCACCCCCCATTTTTAACTAACACTGCCGGTGCCACTAGGCACTAACCCAACTTGACATTTGAAACATGTACGGTTTATTTATAGACGCCTGGGTTAATTTGATTGCAGTTTTGGTTCAGGTGTTGATGATGATACTCACCAGGTACCAAGGTTGGATTGTAAGGGAGAGGGAGGGGGGCGGGGGGCTGAAGTCATGGAGTGACAGGGGTGCAGATTGGAGGAAGTGTGGGGGGGGAGTAATTAATGAGTGCATGTAATGAGTTGTTCGAGCGTTGGATTAATGAGATTAGATGGATTAGGGAAGGGTTTGTAGAATAAATGTGATCGGGGTTGGTGGGTTGGGTAAGTGGTGATGGGGTAGGGTGGAGGGGTTGGAAAATTGGTTTTTGATGAAGAGTTCTTTTAAAGTATGGTTAAGTTGTGGGTGTTGGATATAGGGGTTGAATGGAGGAGGTTGAATGGAGGGGTTGGATGGAGGGGTTGGATAGAGGGGTTAGATGGAGGTGTTGGATGGAGGGGTTTGATATATGGGTTGGATGGAAGGGTTGGATGGAGGGGTTGCATGGAAGGGTTGGATGGAGGGGTTGGATGGAGGGGGATGGAAGGGTTGGATGGAGGGGTTGGATGGAGAGATTGGATGGAGGGGTTGGATGGAGGGGTTGGATGGAAGGGTTGGATGGAGGGGTTGGATGAAGGGGTTGGGTGGAGGGGGATGGAGGGGTTGGATGGAGGGGTTGTATGTAGGAGTTTGAAGTGTTTTATTAAAAATATAATCTACACTATATTTCAAACATTCCTCACTTGTAAACCCCACCTAAATCAAACATTCCTCACATGTAAACCCCATATAAATTTGTTGAACTATGTGCTCAGGGATGGTAGCTTAGACGGACGAGTTATGTTGCGTGGTTAAGGGTTCTAAAATTACTTTTGGCTCATACACTAGAGGCAAGTTTCTAAAACAACCAATCCTAGCCTTCTCTAGGAATGACACAATAGACAACATCCTAGAGAAAATAGCGAACTAACATTATGGTTTTTTAAATTAGGAGACTTAAAGATAAACCGGCACTGGTTTTTGGAACTGACTACGTGGACGCCTGCCACTTTTAAATCGGATGCCCTCTCTAAAACTGCTGGCTGCCAGAGGCGTAGCGATCTATTCTGGCGTCTGGTTCGAAATATCAATTCTATGTCCCATATTCATATTTGGCTTTCACGTTGGTAAAATTGCGCCCCCTCCCACAATTTGGAAAAGTCGCGGCGCTTTTTATTACCATGTCACATATCTGGTGTAAAAAACAGTGAAATAAGTCCGAAAAAGCCAAGTAGCAGTCTATTTTCTTAACATCGACTGGAGAACTCAGTAATGCGGCTCAAAATATGATATTTAAATATATTTTTTTACTACTTTTTTGGCGCTCTCTGGGGTCGGCGCCCGGGGAAACTGCCAGACTTGCAGAGTTTCTTACAGGCATCTCTTCGGGGGGGGGGGGGGGATGTTCAATTCTCCCCCCCCCCCCCCCCGGAAAAAATTCTACCGCCCCCCCCCCCCCCGAACGAAATGAAATTTATATAATTTATATAGAAAATAAATACTTTTAACAGTGTCCGCCCCCCCCCCCCCGAAGAAAGTCTACCGCCCCCCCCCCGAAAGTCTCAAGTGCCCCCCCCCCCCCCGGAGAAAAAAGTCTGGAAGAAACACTGCTGACTTGCTCTCCCCTCGCTACGCCTCTGCTGACTGCATTTCAGTTGTATTAAAGAAAATATTTCACCCTAGACGAAGAATATGCCACTGTTAAAGATAAATGAAATGAAAAGGTTAACAGCATTTAAATGGTAAATCCATTATTTCAAATTTAAATGTGAAATTAATGTCATATTGTTAAATTAATCTTATATTAAATTAATGTCATTCGTCTAAGCGACGATAAATACAGTGTCATCAAATACATAACAAGTTGTTTGTTATCATAGTTTCAAACCTGAGGTTAAAACTGTAGCATTGTAGCTGCTGATGTGACTGCCCGTGAATGTTCCCTTCTTTACAAGGCTGTAGAAGTTCAACCAAATGTAACTACACACTTTGTTTAGCTCGTAGCCACTGTGAGACGGTGGAGTTATGACAAACGAACAGGTGTCTTAAAAATTTAGTTAAATGCTATGTAATTAAATGGAGGTGCGTATTAAGCTTAAGAACTTTTTAGACGTAATATATATGGTTCCCAGAAAAATGCACAATAGGAAAACTTTGCAACGAAAAAATGCGCAAACAGAACAAAGCGCAATCGATAAACTGCGCAACGAAAAAATTAACATACAAAAAATGCGCACATACATTGATGTCATATTTCGTGGAAATATCTTTTATTATGCTACAGTGTACATGTAATCGCTCTTTGTTAATGTCTGTAAATGCTCGATTGAATAAAACAAAAATGTGCTTGCCCACTTTCTTGTGCGCATTTTTTCCGGTGCGCAGTTTTCCGTTGCGTATCTTTTCGATAACCAATATATATATAAAATATATATATATATATATATATATATATATATATATATATATATATATATATATATATATATATATATATATATATATATATATATATATATAAATATATATATCATGTATGTATGTTTGTGAGTGTGGTTGTGTGTATTGGCGTATTTGTGTGAGTGTGTGTGTGTGTGTTGTTTTAATACATATACAATGTAATATTTAAATTTGTTACATTTTGATTCTTTAATCTTCGTAGTGTAATGTAAAGAAATATAGTAAGTTTCTGTGGCAGTCCTTAAACTGTTGTGAAGTTGTGTCATCGTGATCAGCTGGGCTACAGCGCCATAGTTATCTGTGCTTATCCAGCCCACCATAAACGTCACCATTGTGAATGTGTGTATTGCTAGTGTGTTTTGGCTATGTGTGTGGTAGTGCCTTGTTTATCTACGTATTCGTGTTATAAACGTGTTTCTTATAACGCGGATTCTCAGAGTTTCTTTCAGGCATTTCGTTGTGCTGGATAAGCACAGTCCCGTCCCATGAAGTACGTCTAACCCCCCCCCCCCTCCTCCCCCTTTTAAGCACGTCCAAACAAAATAGAATGTAAATACAAAATATTATATTTGACCAGTGTTGCCCCCCCTCCCCCCCCCCCACAGAACCACGTGTACGAAATATAATTTATTTACATCATATATACTTTAACCAGTGTCCGCTACCCTCCGGATATTTAAGTCGACCCCCCCGCCTCATAGAGTTTCTTCCAGGCATCTTTTCCAGGCATCGCCGAAGAAAGTCAACCCCCCCCCCCCCGCCCCCACCGTCGAACGAAATGAAATTTATATAGAAAATATATACTTTTAACTGTGTCTGCCCCCCCCCCCCAATTCGTCCTCCCCCCCCCCCCCGAAAATTTCAAGTGCCCCCCCCCCCTGGAGAAAAAAAGTCTGCAAGACACATCCCCCCCCCACCCAAGTAGAAAATTGTCTGAAAGAAGCACTCCGGATACTATCATTTTAGTGTGAATTATAGTTTTATAATATATGCCTAATGTTTTATTTTTGTTTAAAAGCTGCGTGTTTTGTTTTTTTTTTCCATTTGTTTTGGTTGACATGATTCAAGTTTTTAAAAATCCTCTTCAGAACGAAATCCACTGTTATGGGCAAAACAATGATTCAAGCTAAATCCAGCAGAAACGACCTCAAGATCACTCCGCCTAACTACGACACAGGTAAGGTCGGTTTGTGTCTTGGAATAATGTAAATGATGTGAAGGTCTTTGTAGATTTGGAATATAGACCTACCGTGGACCTGCATTGTTAGTAGGTTGTTCCCAGAAAATGCGCAAAAAATAAAAATTCGCAAATATAAACTGATCAAACTAATGCACTTTCATTGTGTTATATTTTGAATAAAAACATATTTTAATAAGCAACAATGTTTACTGACGTCTACAATGATCGATTTAAAAATAAATTCCATGTGCGCATTTTCGTGTGCAGTTTCACATTTCGCAGTTTACCGTTTCGCGTGTTTCTTGTCACCCTAAATACACACTAGCTCGCGGATATCGGTTTCGCATGTTCCTGATCACCTTTAACACACACTTGCTCTTTAGTTTAACGATTGTCTGATGTTTGATGATTTTCTGATGTCTGATGATTGTCTGATTTTGATTTCAGAAGAACCAGTGCGAATCCAGGTTCTGTTATACGTGTCCAGTATTGATGACGTGAACGAGGCTAACATGGTACTACACTCATATCTGTTCTGTTGTTGCACATTTAGATCGTGGAACGCTTATGTAGCTTTTAAAGGAAGAAAAGAGACATTATAAAAGAGACATTTTTTATAAAAAACTTGAGATTAATTTACGACTGAAGCTTAAAATTATTTCAGTTCACAGTGAACATTGATTAAAAAGAGGGATATATATATGTATGTATGTATATATATATATATATATATATATATATATATATATATATATATATATATATATATATATATATATATATAAAACTAGACTTGAGTTTAAAGAAAAGAATAAGCTTAATATTATGTCGGTGCTATAGTGTAAGGATTATCAAGGGTTATATTCAGAAGCTAGATTTTTTTGTGGGAGCTTATCTCAATGGGAGCTTAATGTTTTGCAAGAGCTTAATATACAAGCCAGGCTTGCTGTTTCTTCATTTATCTTAATCTACTACAGACGGGAGCCTTTTTTGTCTTAACTTGAGCTAATTAGGCGATTCCTCGATTGATGTGGGTCTATTAGGGTGGAGCTCATTTGACTTGGGTTAATTAGGGTAAAGCCCATTAGGTTTTCATCTATTAGGATGGAACCCATTATTATTGTACATCATTGGGATGAAGCTCATTTAACAAGAGCGGAGATGACTGTCCTTCTTAACGACTTATTTTCAAACCTTTTCCTTGAGTTAAATTTTATACCACATCACCAAAACTCATGTCAATGTAAATCTTATTAAAATACCGTACAATGAACCTCTCGCTTCCTTTTTCCCTAAATTCTAGGACTTTACAGTCGGCATTCTGCTCCACCTCAGGTGGGTAGATAGCCGGTTCAACTCCAATTACGCCGATAATTATTTCAAGACGCATAACTCCTCCATCGACTTCGACTCTGAGAACATCAAACAGGTCTGGGTGCCGGATATTTTCTTCCCCAACGAGAAGCGGGGGTCGTTCCACAACATTATGTCCCAGAACCAGATCATGTCCCTGAACCCTAACAGTACTCTACTGTATATCTCCAGGTGAGAAATGTTTTGATACTTAAATGGAATCTTAACACATGACTTATATACATAGTATCTCCAGGCAGTGGCGGATCTAGAAAAAAAGGCTCCCCCGCAAAGAAAAAATTAGGGCCCCTATATATATATATATATATATATATATATATATATATATATATATATATATATATATATATATATATATATTTATCCTAACTGAGTAATTTAGTCTACTTCATTGCAATAATAACCATTCTGAGAGAACAAACCAGAAAAAATTTAGTCCAAACTCGTTGTGTGATACCTAAATATCATGAAAATGCTGGTCAAAAATATATAAAGACGTTAGCTTGATTCGTGAATGGTTTCTCGCGTTATGTTTATTTTTTTCATTTTTGGCTTTTATAATATCAATTTTGAAAACATTGATTTTTAAATCTATACTATTGTATAGTACGTCTTATTTACGTAACAATTCAGAGAATCAATTGCTTTTTAATATACATAGTACAAAACTATTTAAATGAGCTCTTGTAGATTTTAAAATATTTTTCTACGCAACAATCTCTGCTATAGTAGACCTGTTGTTTTTTTTTTTTTTACAAAACCACTTTCAAGATGCATGAAAAACATAATTTTTGAAAAAAAAACTAAATGTTTTTGGTCGGAACTGGGCCCCTAAACGTCCTGGGCCCCCCCGCATTGCGGGGTCTGGCGGTATAGTAGTTCCGCCCCTATCTCCAGGTGAAAAATTTCTTGATACTTTGGTCGAACCTTATATAACACCTTAGGTATATATAAAACCCTCTTGTATATCTAAAGATGAGAAATATCTTAATACTTAGGTGGAATCTTAAATAAAACCTGAGAAATGTATAAGACGCCCGTATATCTCCATGTGAGAAATGTCTTGATTGTTAGGTGGAACCTTAAATTACCCCTGATACTTATATGATATTATATAGTTTGCATATGTATACATATATATAAATATATATATATATATATATATATATATATATATATATATATATATATATATATATATATATATATATATATATAATGATTGCATAATGATATATAATATCTAAAGATGAAATATCTTGATACTATGGTGGAACCTTAAATTACACCCTAGACAAATATACCATTGTTATACATGTCAAGGTTTTAAAAAAAATTCCTTATTCTTATGTGGAACCTTCAGTTAAATCAGAGTTTATCTAAAAATCCAAAATTGACGGTCATGTTTAGCGATGCCCAGTATTTTACATAATTCATTTTTTTTTTTCATTTCCCTTCTATGATTTTTAACAAAGAAAGACTCCAACAAACGATACACGCTATATTAGTTGTTTTTAATTTATATTTTATGAAGAGCAAACGTCAACAGTTTCAAATGTTCACAATCTCCTAAATCTATTTTCAATAAACCGGGAGTGATCTCCCCTAAACTTTCTCGAATATTCTAATATAACATTACGTTGGATGTCAACTCGGAATATAGACATGATTTTTGTTTACTTGAACTTTTAAAAATAGAATAAAATCTAGTAGAAAAAAAAATTGCGCATCAAGCGAGCACCAAAACCAAATGTGCGTAATAGTGCGCAATATTATTAGTACTTTATAAATTTACATGCGTTTTTTGAGAAATCGGAAATAGCGTAAATTAGTACTTCCAGTCAACGGAAATTACTCAAAATTTGATAGAAGGTAGAGAATTAGATCTTTTACTTACATGTGAAATTTCATTTATCTATCTGAATTAGTACTCAAGTTATAGGCTTTTGAAAAATTCAAAGTAGAAAAAGTACCACTTCCGGTTATCGGAAATCGCTCAAAAGTTGATACGGATCTACGATTTTGATATAATACTTATATATGAAATTTCATCAACCTAGCTGTAACGGTACTCAAGTAATCGTGTTTACACACAGATAGACACACAGACACACAGACACACACACACACAGACATACGGACAAGATTGCAAAATTATGTTTTTCCGTATCAGTGAGGTGTAAAACGTCGAGATTTGTAAAAATCTCGACTTTTTTTTGCACGATTACAATACTTTCTCTATACTACGTATATACGAGAAAGTAAAAATGGTGTCTCGAAAATGTGCAATGAAAATAAATTAAATAAACTTCCCTTTTCTGACCTAATTATCAACTGAGCAGATGAAGTAGAGTTCAGATGTTTCTTGACCTCGACATAGATCTAGGAAGAAATAGTATGGTCGGGAATATGTCCAGCAGCCTATACTTTCCCTAACACAAGTCAGATTACGTGTTTTAGTCAGTCAATGTTCTGAATCCACTCTAAATCTGTTGCCTTCTCAGACTGACCATGACCCTAAGCTGTCCTATGGATCTCAAGAACTACCCATTTGATAAGCAGATATGCACCGTATTGATCATGAGCTGTAAGTTTTGTTGTCGTGTCTATTACTTTAGTTGGTGCCAGACATGCTTAAGTTGGGGTTATTCCTGCCTGGATTAGAGTGTGTTAGGGATATACATGTCTGATAGGACACTGGGTTAGTGTATGGGTCAGTGCTTTGTCTGCCTACTAGGACAGAGTGTGGGTTAGTTTTTTTTACAATTTCGCAACGTTAGTTTGTATCTTTGTTAGTGGGTTTGTAGCAAATCTTGTAACTCAACTTTGATCAACTTCTAATGTAGCGATTTTGTTCAAATTTTTCAGAAACCTTATTCTTTGAGGACGATGCATGAATATCATTTTTTAAAATCTTATTAGACATTGGATTAGTCGTTAAAATCGAATTAAGTGGTTTTAAAACTAAGGAAATATATAAATATTAAACGCTAACGATCACGGTTTGAGTGAATGAAATTATCGTTTTCTTTCTTTTTTCACTAGTCGCTTACACTTACAGAGATGTAGATTTTGAGTGGATGAAATTATATTTCTTTCTTTTTTCACTAGTCGGTTACACTTACAGAGATGTAGAGCTTGAGTGGATTAAATTATCGTTTTCTTTCTTTTTTTCACTAGTCGGTTACACTTACAGAGTTGTAGAGTTTTAGTGGATGAAATTATCTTTTTCTTTCTTTTTTCACTAGTCGCTTACACTTACAGAGATGGAGAGTTTGAGTGGATGAAATTATCGTTTTCTTTCTTTTTTCACTAGTCGCTTACACTTACAGAGATGTAGAGTTTGAGTGGATGAAATTATCTTTTTCTTTCTTTTTTCACTAGTCGGTTACACTTACAGAGATGTAGAGCTTGAGTGGATTAAATTATCGTTTTCTTTCTTTTTTTCACTAGTCGGTTACACTTACAGAGTTGTAGAGTTTGAGTGGATGAAATTATCTTTTTCTTTCTTTTTCACTAGTCGGTTACACTTACAGAGATGTAGAGTTTGGGTGGATGAAATTATCTTTTTCTTTCTTTTTTCACTAGTCGGTTACACTTACAGAGATGTAGAGTTTGAGTGGATGAAATTATCTTTTTCTTTCTTTTTTCACTAGTCGGTTACACTTACAGAGATGTAGAGTTTGAGTGGATGAAATTATCTTTTTCTTTCTTTTTTTTCACTAGTCGGTTACACTTACAGAGATGTGGAGTTTGAGTGGATGAACGGGACTGAGGCCGTGGAGATTCAAACGGAATCGCATTTCAAGCCAATCATCGTCAACAGTGATGTGATGTTGCCGCAGTTTGAAATCAAGGACGTTCGCGCTAACTTCTGCAACCGCCGCTACCACCAGAGGGAAGGTGAGTTGTTTTGGACAGAGTTTCTATCAGGCATCTATTAGGGTATCGAGGGGGGGAGGCTTCGTCCCCCCCCCCCCGAAGAAAGTCTAACGCCCCCCCCCCCCCCCCTCCGAACGAGATGGAATTTATATAGAAAAGATATACTTTTACCAGTGTGTCCCCCGTCCCCCCCGAAAAATGTAGACCACCCCCCCCTCCCCCCGAAAATATGAAAATATCAAGTCCCCCCCCCCTCCCCCCGAGAAAAAAAAGTCTGAAAGAAACACTGGTGTTAAACTCGGGTGTTCAGTTGCCAGGGTGTTGTAGTGTTAACTTTTGTGTCAGAGGTTTATAGTGCAGTACATTTTTATGTCACAGTCTCATGGGGGAGGGGGGTTCAAATTTTTTACCATTATATATATATATATATATATATATATATATATATATATATATATATATATATATATATATAAGATCTTATACGTATACTATCGAAGATTACATATTTGCACTTTGCTTTTTCTAAAATTCATGCATATAAACACTTTATTCTTAAATCAGTAATCACATAACTATGAAACTGTCATAATTTGTCCTTCCATGTCCTATCTTGTCCAAATTTGTTCATTAATTCCGTCACTAACAAGTGGAGTATACTTTATTATTATCCTGCGGACGTTGGGTGTTAAAATCTCGCGCTTTTGGCGCACTTTGACATGGGGAAACACGGTCAAAACATCTTAAAGGGAGGTAACAAAATGGCTGCTATGGTAAAAATGTTTTTAAGGTACGTTATCAAAGACTAACAAGTATATTAATCAGGCAGTGTGATGCAAGGTAAATCGTAAAATCTGGATTTAATCTCTTTTTATTGAAATAAAAATTGAAGAGAACAAAGACTTTGATATCAACCTTTTAAAATAATAAATTGAATCATTTCACTCTATTTCGTCGTCTATCTTGCCTTCCCTTTAAAAAAAATCCCCACCTGGCATGTCTCCCCAGGTAACCATAGCTGTCTGCAAGCCGAGTTTCACCTGGCCAGGAACATCGGCTTCTACATGGTCCAGATGTACATCCCCAGCGTGCTCATCGTCATGCTCTCCTGGATCTCCTTCTGGCTCAACGTCAACTCGGTGCCTGGTCGGGTCTCGCTGGGTCTGCTCACGGTGCTCACCATGACCACACAGAGCTCTAGTAAGTTGTGGGGGGTGGGGGGCACGGGGCTCAAGTAAGTCGGGGGGGGGGGGCACGGGGCTCAAGTAAGTCAGGGGGGGTCACAGAGCTCAAGTAAGTCGGGGTGGGGGGGGGGGGGCACGGGGCTCAAGTAAGTAGGGGGGGGGCACAGAGCTCAAGTAAGTCGGGGGGGGGGGGGGGGCACGGGGCTCAAGTAAGTCGGAGGAGGGGGCTCAAGTAAGTCGGAGCGGCGGGGGGCAGGGAGCTCAAGTAAGTAGGGGGGAGGGCGCTGAGCTAAAACAAAGTCAGGCGGCACGTAGCTCAAATTAGTCGGGGGGAGGGGCGTACCAAGCTCAAGTAAGTCGGGGGGGGGGGCGAGGGGGCGCTGAGCTAAAAAAATTCGGGGGGCACGGAGTTCAAGTCAACAGGCTGGGGGGGGGGGGTTGGGGCACGGATCACAAATAAGACGAGGGTGCACGGAGCTCAAGTAAATCAGACTTGGTGGGAACAAAGCTCAAGTAAGTCACACGGGGATGTGGGGGGGGGGGGGAGGGGACGGATTTCAAGTAACAAGGGGGCACGGAGCTTAAGTAAGTCTGGGGGCACGCCGCTGAAGTAACTCGAAGGGGCACGAAGTTCAAGTAGGTCAAGAAAAAAAATGCGCAAAAAAAAAATATGCGCAAACAGAAAAATGCAGACACATGAATATGCTCACACATAATAATGCGCAAAAGGAATTATTTTGTGCGAAATAGAGTTTTTATATTTACAAAACACTAATACCTATTATTTTTTCTACCAGACGTCAACGCAGCTTTACCGAAGGTCTCCTACACCAAGGCCATTGACGTCTGGATGTCCACCTGTCTCGTGTTCGTCTTCGCCGCCCTCCTCGAGTTCGCCGTCGTCAACGTCTTGAGCCGGAAAGACACAATTCTTGGGTTCTCTTTACGGGGACTATTCTCAATACCTAAAGACACAGAAGCAGAGGAGGGGGCTTTAACGGCGCCGGAGGTATGTCGTTAACTGTTTTTTTTAAATAAAAGAATAATACAAAAGCCTAGTTAGTGGTACTTAAAAGTACCGTCAGTAGATACAGGGTTAATTATCTACCGTCTCAAGTTTTAGCATGCCTTTATTTACGCCTAATTTACTGACAGCTAGTAAAGAGCATTAGGGGAATGAGGTGCGTATTTGGTATGTAGCTATGGGTTAAAATGTACTAATTTTTAACGGTTGTGAAAGGGTTAACTTAAACGCTGTTCAGCTAGTATTTTTAAAGACCGATATGGGCATTTTGTCGCCAACTTATTTTTTTTTTAAATTCATTAATTTTTTATTTTTTATTTTTTTATTTTTTTTTTTTTACAAACCGTTGTAAAGGCGCTCTCTTTTCCACAGCTGCTATAAACACAATTATTGTCAGCAAACTTCTCTTTAAAATATGTAAATATTTAGCACTGGCATATATGGACTTATAAGGGCCCCAAATGGGAAATAGCTTTCGTCCTTTCCAAATCTAAGTCCGGGCCACATATTGAAAATAGTTTACCGCCTAATCAAATTCAATAAATGCCATATCGGTGTGGCCTGTTTATTCCTGGAAGCAATCCACCATCATATCGTTACCGTATATTTAACAACGTTACTAGCCTCACGATTTCCTAAACACGGTTAAACCGCCGTAACCAATAGAGGTTAGTGTAACATGTGTAAACAAAAATATCAAAGTCTAACCCTTCCCCCCCCCACCCCCTCCCCGCTCCCCCACAAAGAAAAAGCTGGTCTTATATCAAACGTACGTGGTTTACCTGTAGCGCGCCAGGCAAAGCAAAAAGTTGCGATAATGTGATTAGTTTTGACGCAATCCTGTCGGCTGCTAGCATCTCCCAGCGGGGAAACCCACAAATGAAGAAAGACAACTCCCAATAACTTGTCTACATTGTGAAGCTGAGTGTAAAAACAGCCGAAATGTTTTTATTATTTCTATTTTTGTATATTGTGCCTCAACCATAAAACAAATTAGCGATGTTTATAAAAAAAAAAAAAACATTCTTGTTCTCTTTTTTTTTTAAACCAGGCGTCGCCTACTTTGGATAACTTCAAGAAAGATACTTCAGGTAAAAAATTGTTTGCCAAGCGAGGCATTGTGTATGCGGAGTATGTCGACGTCATCGCCCGCTTCCTGTTTCCGGTATGTTTTTCCGTGTTCATCATGAGCTACTGGCTACATTACGTCAACGCCGATTGACATGATACAACGATTTATCCTTTCCTGGCAGTCTCTTCCACAAGCTGGTTCATCATCTCGATACTAAGTTTCACTCATTTTCTAAGCGGAAATCAAATTCTATCAGAATATAGGCCCTATGTGAATGTATGCGGAAATAATATTCTGTTAGCATATAGGCCCTATGTGAATGTATGCGGAAATAATATTATGTCAGTATGTAGGCCCTATGTGAATCTATGCGGAAATCAAATTCTGTCAGTATATAGGTCATATGTGAATATATGCGGAAATCAAATTATGTCAGCATATAGGCCCTATGTGAATGTATGCGGAAATCAAATTATGTTAGAATATAGGCACTATGTGAATGTATGCGGAAATTAAATGATGTCAACATATACGTAAATCTATATGGAAATCAAACTGTGTCAACGGATAGGCCCTATATGTGAATCTTTGAGGAAATCTATTTGTTTCAACATAACTATGAGAATCTAAGTTATTTTTACAACTAAGATTGTTGAGTTCTCATGGATTAGTGTACATTATCCAATGATATTTTATCATAGGAGAACTAAATGTAAAAAAAAACATTCTTGCTTAGTTATTTAATTAATATTTCAGGAATCTGGAAAGCATTAATTAAGAACACCCCTCATAGTGGTTCAAATCTTTGTTCAGTATTTCCATAAAGATCTTCTTTATGTGTTCATGTTCATGCAATGACAGTTCGTACTATGGAAGTCAAGATGCGACAATTAATTCAAATGGATAAACATACCTTTTAAGCATCATTCATGGATTTAACTTTCATTAATATTTTAAAATCTGTACATTGTTTTTATTAAATTAGCAAATGCACGTTTTTTATATCATTATTAACAGCAATGTTTTGTATGTTTGAAAACTATGTTTTAAGGAAATGAATGTGACTAGCCCATCGCTAGTATGTATTGAATATACACCACTTTTGACATGTGGATATATGATTATGCTATAACGTATAACTGTTATTCAAATCATGCTTCAGGAGGGACTTGTAAATTATGATCTTGACATTCAAACTTTAGATACTAACTCCATACAACCAGTTTCTTTCAAGCATCAAGGGGGAGGGGGGGGGGGGAGGTCGTTGCTGTTCTCACTGGAACACTCCCATCACCACCACCCCCTCCTTTACCTGACGAAATAGAAAAAAATGTACGTAGGATATACTTCAACCAGAATCGCCCAACCCCTAAAATTTCAACTGCCCCCCCCCCCTCCCCCGGGGAAAAATATCTGGAAGAAATACTGCATTCAACCATTATCTAAATTCGAACCCATTTGAAAAATAACATACAAGCTAACCCCCTACTCCCCCCCCCCCAACAAGATCTAGACTAGCCCCCAACCCTTAGAAATGTAAGCTAAACAATTCACAAATGATCAGAGAAATCTAGGCATTAACCCTTTAGACCCGACGATGTAGACATTACATACCTTGGCCCACGATCTAGATATTCAACCACCAAAAACCTATCTCGCCCCCACGTTCTCTACAGCCTTATGACATTAAATACCCTGGAGGAACAATACATAATTCACTAGGCATCGAGCTTTAAAGTTTCTTTCAGTCATACCCCCTCCCCTCCCTCGCAAGTAATAGAATGTATATGTCTTCCCCCCCCCCCCCCCCCCATCCCGGGGAAAAAAAAGAAAAAAAAAGAAACACTGAAAGAAATACAACAGCCACTGTTCGTCCATCGAGGAATTTTAGTCCGCCCCCCTCCTCCGAAAATGTTTAAGTGCACCTCACCCCCCCCCCCCCACACACACACACCTTAAAAACAAACTAGTCATTACGAACAATAACCTTAAGACCGATGTGTGGGCTTATAAAAATTATATTTTTTTCTTTTCCTGTATGAAACAGGATTTCAAGATTACGATGGTCAGTGTTTCTTCCAGACTTTTTTCTCCGGGGGGGGGGGGGCACTTGAAATTTTCGGGGCGGCGGACACTGTTAAATGTATATATTTTCTATATAAATTCCATTCCGTTCGGGGGGCGGTAAACTTTTTCGGGGGCTCCACCCCCCCCCCCCCACCCACCCCCACCGAAGAGATGCCTGGAAGAAACTCTGACGATGGTATACCTATTCTACCACCTTAGACATTAGGCTGTTGAGTGATTTATTGTAATATGTATCCGTTGATCTCACATAAAATTCAAATCTCGTCTACAACGAGAACAGCATTCAAAAGACATACGTTTTTAACACTATTCAAGCTGTGTGTACAGTTTTAGTTTCGTATTTAATTGTTTAACAGTAGCAGCTCTCCCCACCCATTTTTCATTGCCCACTTTTTCAACAACAAAAAAAAATTGGAATTTTTTTTTTTTTTTTATTTATTTTTTTTTTTTACAGTTTTTATGTGTAAATAAGATAAGCTGCTAATTTTAATCTAGTTTAGCGGAAGTTATCAAGAACGCGCGAGGTAGTCAGGGCCGACTTGATACTCAAGGGAAAACACCTGAGGTTTACTCAACACGTAGCGCCCTCTTTCTAGGCGCCGGAAGTCGGTGGTAATCGTAACTTAAACTGATAAGGATAGTGAGAGAGTCTAGAATAGTTTGGGGGAATCTGATAGGAAGGTTATAAATAGAACAGTTTGTTTACATTTTCTTTAGGGGTCGTACACGACGCTGTCATGCCCATAGGAGGAGTTTCTCTCAATGAGGGGAATTATGTACATAGTTTTTTCCAGGCATCTCTTGGGAGGGGGGGGGCAGAGCCTCCCCCGAAGAAAGTCTACCGCCCCCCCCCCCCCCGAACGAGATGGATTTTATATAGTAAACATACACTTTTACTAGTGTCCACCCCCCTTCCCCCCCCCCCCGAAAAATGTTGACCGCCCCCCTCCCCCCCCCCCCCCCGGAAATTTCAAAAGCCCCCCCCCCCCCCCCCGGAGAAAAAAGTCTGGAAGAAACACTGCCCGGAGATTAACTAGATTGTCAGTATAACCCAGTATTGTTTATGATATTTCTGCCCTTTAGTTAAGTCTTAAATTGTTAATCATCACAGCTTATTATGTCTTCCAGGATTGAGTGACCTACTCTATAGAAAAAAAAAATCAAGCGAAGCCCATTAATTTACAGTTGTTTGAATAATTTTCATATGGGACGCAACTGAAATTTAAATGGAATTGAACGTGTAATTTACATAACCAGTTTAAAAAAAATCAATTAAATTAAATGATTCTGACAATGGCTGTTTTAAATGTTTAGTTCATCAGGGCTGCCCCAAGCATAGAAAATAGTTTAATTAGTATTCCCGTTTTAAATGCAGAAGTGAAAATTAATACAAGGGACATAATTTATAGTGAAATCACAAACGTTCACAAAATAAAACAACTAATTCAATCCCATACCATAATGCAAATTTATAATTGTTTTCTAATTATTTAAATAAAACATTTACATTGCATTTGAAATTATGACATTTTCTATGCTTTTTTGTATGAAAAATAAACCACTGCTGTAATTATGTATCAGAAGACGTTAGTTTTATGTTATAATTAAATTATACATATTAGACCACTTGATAAATAGGTGGTAATGAAAATAACAATCGTCTTTGTGTAAACGGAAAACTTATTTGAACTATTTATTTTAGACCTGTGAGAAAATATAATTTTAAATATATATTAATAATTGCCGACATTAAGGCTCATGTCAGTACGGTCTCAACATATTGGCTGATGGGCCCTCGACAAAAGGATGAATTCATAATGGTCCCATCAAAACTGTTTCACACTCTTGACAATAATTCCTGCGGAAATTAGGCTCCAGACAAAAGGGCCTTAGACAATATGGTTCCCGACAAATTGGCTACGGAAATTGTGTCGTGTTTGTGAGGGTTTATTGAAACAGCATATAGCGTAATCAAATGAGGAGAGGGGGGGGGTGGAGGAGATAAATTGAATAGTTACATAAAGTAACATTGTAATAGGGCTTGTGTAAAAAATGTTATATTTTTGTGTTACATAACTTGATCCCTATAATAATGTTTAAGGCATGTATCAATAAATATGATACATATCATATGTAAGTTGTCCAACCGTGCAGTGCCCCACCCCACAAACACTATCCTTTAGGAAGGTTTTATTATGTTGATCTGTGCCCCACCCCACAAACACTATCCTTTAGGGAGGTTTTATTATGTTGATCTGTGCCCCACCCCACAAACACTATCCTTTAGGGAGGTTTTATTATGTTGATCTGTGCCCCACCCCACAAACACTATCCCTTAGGATGGTTTTATTATGTTGATCTGTGCCCCACCCCACAAACAGTATCCTTTTGTTATGTTGATTGTAATGTATCAAGTGGATGTGTTAATTGTGTTTTGTTACACAATGATACAAAAAAAATGCTCATAAATCTCTTTGCTCATGAAATCTAAGGAAAAAAAAATCATTTCTCACTTTATCAAGCCTTTCCCCATTACATTCATCACAATGACATTTCTCAATGTATGATTAATGCAGCCATTTCTCATGTTATGTCTAATGAGCCATTTCCCATTATTTGATTAATGCTGCCAATATTCAATGAATTCATCCATGCGTCATAGAATTTTCAACATGATAATTTGTGATCAAATCAAGTTTGTGTATGAGAATGCTAATTTTGAACATTGTGTATTTGGAATAAGAAATGTATTACAGTATTTACAGTCAATGGAATCAACCCCACACTTTTAGAGATAGTAATACCTTTTGGGTGTTGCGGAACATAGTATTTCTAAAGTAGAAAACATACCCTTTCATAGTTGGCATATGACGTAAAGTTTATCTGAAGTTTTTTTTTTTTTTTTACCTTTATGAAGGATGTGGTCAGCATTGTATCATCCTTTCCCATTTGTACAAAAAACACATGGAGAAGATGAAGTAGAGTTCATCTGTTTCGATAATCTTGGTATACATGGGGATAGTGTGGTCAGTACTATGCTTTGTTAACGAGAGTCAGTTACCCATCAGAACTGGGTGCACTCAGGGACGGATTCAAGCCCGGGATCTGAACCCGAGACTTTCAGGTTACAGGTGTAAGCTCTACCAACCAACCGCACTGTCCTATGGTCAGCATTATGCCTTTTGTTTTAGCTAGTTAGATCACAGCTGAGAAGTCCTACAGATCCTGAGATTCGAACTCAGGACTTACATGTTGGTAATTATATGCTCTACCACTTGATCACACCATATAACAAATTATATACAACAAATTATTACAACACCAGAGTAAAACTGGTGGTCCATTCGAGTTGACAGTCAAAATGGCTAATAAAGCAGTTACCTGTGGTTTTTGTTTTTATTTGACGAGTCCAAGAGTCAGCATTTATGGGTACCTGGCTTAAATATGGAACTCTACATCATCAGATCTCAAATAAGATTTTATACTAAAACCCCTGTCTCTATATTAGAGACTTGAGTTAGCAAATAAAAGGTCATTAGAATGAAGCTTCTAAGTTATCATTAGAAATATAAATTTACAAGTTTTGAGGGTATCTGCATAATCTCCCTTTGTTTCTATTGAACACTGGCCTGTTCCAATTAAATGGAGCTTATGCATAAGGTAATTAATTAAAAAGTGCTAGGATTTAATGTGAAGATTTACCATAGATAAAACTACTAAGCTAATGCCATGCATTTCAATACCACCATCTTTATATTTCACATATTGGTTAAGGAAATGAATGTATCAATGTAAACTATAGTCACCAAAGTAGAGAACTACATTTAATAAGTGCTATATTTAGGATTTTGTTTTAAAGATTTACTATAGATAAAAATACATTGCTGATGTCATGCATTTAAATATCAACACCTTTATATTGCTCATGTTATATATGCTGTTATAAATGTGTAGAAAGTGAGATCAATAAAGATTGAAAAAAAGAGTTATCTTTCCAAATTATTTATTTAAGAAATTAACACATTGAAAAATATTTCAAGTAAATATCACATATGTTATACAATGACAAAGTCATATGTATGTGTCCAAAAATTAAATAAATACACCTGCACAAAGCTGCTAATAGTTTTTACACGTTATCATTTTTAAAAAAAAACACTGCTAGAACATCACCATAATTCCGCCAAACTTACAAGTATTTCATTTTGTGTGTAAAGAGTGGTTGTCGATTTCTTTTCAAAATTAAACTTGCGCTATCATTTTACATTATAAACATACTAGAAATGCTGGTTCTTATAAAACAAAAAAAAAAGCAGAGTTAAAACATTCAACATACATCTTTAGCATATAAAAAGCACTGAATTAAAAAATTAATTTAATTATACCATACATCGCTATTGCACAACTTCCTTGGATTCATGTTCATCTCTTTCTTCTTTCTGTTCTGAACCCTCCTCTTCCTTTGTATCTTTCTTATCCTCCGATTGCGCCTCAAATTCAGATGGGCCGACGTCTACAATCGTCTCCTTGTCATCAACTAGGATAATGTCCTCGGGGTTGGGGGGTTTAGGTAAGAACTCCTCATCTGGGCAAACCGTTTGAAAAATTTTCTTGGCCTGTGAGAAAAAAGTTATTATTATTTAATAATTATTAATTATTTAATATTCTTATTAATTTGTAATGATAAAGGTTTTAGAGTGTGGATGAAATTCACGAAAAGAGATGTTTTCTTAATTTAATTTTAAACTGTAATTTCAACAAGAAAAAAATAGCCAACTATGAAAATAAATAAAATATTTCATAATAGAAATTGCAACAAAATTTGTATTTTCAATATTGTAAAGAATTTTTTAAAAAAGACATGGTGGGATAGTTAAACGCCAATTTAAAATTAAACTTCACTAGTTTCATAAACTTTAATAACGTGTATGGCCATTAAAATCGGAATGGGAGCTTGCTATATTCTCACTGTATTTAACTCACCTCCAGAACACAATACTCTAGGTCTACACCAGGTCCACCCCCACCAGATGTCACTAAGATATTCTTTGGAGATGAACCTGTCAGTTCAACTTCACTGTAGTCTTTCTGAGCAAAATGCATGGACCATAATATCTTGGGCTTTTCATCTACTGTGTCTAAAATAAATAGAATCAAACACAAAAAGAATAAAAAGGCACTCAAAATCCATTATCCAATGGTTGAGCACTCTATTACTATCCTAAAATTCCTGTAAAGACAGCTGCAGTAGATAAACTCTACTTCAACTGCCTTATGGATCATCTGCTCTGAGACTCATCACTGAGAGATAAATTTACTTGTTTGTGAGGCATATTGTCCATGTTTAGTATTCTTTCAACAGAATGCATATAATTTTTACATGTAAAAATGAATTAGTCTATGTAGCAATGTATTTCAACAGTCAAGAAACGAACCAAAATTCCATAAACTATAGGTTTATTGACCAAAACACACAAGATAAAATATAACAACAAAAAATGTAGCAAAAAAATTTTGACTCACTGTTATCAGTTGCAAACAGGTGTTCTGTGACTTCCATAAAGTCACTCTCTGAGTCAGCTTGGTCAGATATTCTGGTCAAGTGTACAACAACTAGAATATAGATATGATATTTGTTAAAATTATGTTTAATTCTCATCTGCATTTTTGCTACATAGTAAAAAAAACATGTAATATTAAATAAAACTTAACAATTGAGTCTAACTTATCCAACATACATTTATTTTAATCAAAAATGTAATAAATGAATGTAAATATGAGAACCTACACAAATCTCAGCTAAAAACTTAACAAATGGAAGTAAATATGAGAACCTACACAAATAGTTTTAAAACTTAACAAATGTATCTAAATATGAGAACCTACACAAATAGTTTAAAACTTAACAAATGGATGTAAATATGAGAACCTACACAAATAGTTTAAAACTTAACAAATGTATCTAAATATGAGAACCTACACAAATAGTTTAAAACTTAACAAATGGATGTAAATATGAGAACCTACACAAATAGTTTAAAACTTAACAAATGCATCTAAACATGAGAACCTACACAAATAGTTTAAAACTTAACAAATGGATGTAAATATGAGAACCTACACAAATAGTTTAAAACTTAACAAATGGATCTAAATATGAGAACCTACACAAATAGTTTAAAACTTAACAAATGGATCTAAATATGAGAACCTACACAAATAGTTTAAAACTTAACAAATGGATCTAAATATGAGAACCTACACAAATAGTTTAAAACTTAACAAATGTATCTAAACATGAGAACCTACACAAATAGTTTAAAACTTAACAAATGTATCTAAACATGAGAACCTACATAATTAGTTTAAAACTTAACAAACGTATCTAAATATGAGAACCTACACACATAGCTCAAAACTTAAACAAATGGATGTAAATGTGAGAACCTACACAAATCTCGGGGACAAACACAAGCTGAGGGTGGGAGCTCAACAACTGTCACAGGTCGTCTGGGGTCATCCTTGCTGACGTAGTGCAGAAGTGACAACTAGTTGGATTGTCAGAAAATTGCAAGGGATTACTACAAAGAATAAATTAAAAACTTGATTGATTAATATGACAGCTTGGTCAGAGAGTAGAATTAAAAATGAAAACACTATCCCTTTACACTCGTCCTTTACTACTTTGCTGTTTATTTATAGCAGCCTCAATAAATCACTGATTGTTCAAAAATATAAATGAAAATGTCAAAATTGGGGAAATATGGTGTGAAAGTTGCCTGCACGCTAGATAATAATAATATACATACACAGAAAATGCATGTGTGTTAAAAATGAGAGGGTAACACTACTTCACAGTTTCTCACTGATCGTGACCAGTACTGATCCCAATTAACAATGATAACTGAGGGATAACTGTATATGCTGAGATGACAGAAACAGGTCAACACTAGACCAGCAGGTCCAACAGGGTAAATCATCATTATAAATATTCCTAGATTTGACACAGCTTCAATGGGAAATTACCATTAATTCTAAATTTTAGCAAAGAGCTTGTCACATTATTGGAACAGCCACTTCTAGTGTTTAAAGACACTAATATTTAAACCATTCTAGCAAAGTGATGGGATGACATATTCCCAGGGTACAGAACCCAAGCAGATCAGGCCAATTAGCCAAGAACAACATAATTACCAATGTTAGTTTCCTTTTGGCAGCTTCTGCAACTGAAGTTGGTATAAATCATAATGCTTAGCATTCATTTAGACCAGGGGTCTCCAAACTATGGCCCGCGGGCCAGATGCGGCCCGCGAAGTCCTCTCATCTGGCCTGCGGCGATCTTTTTGTCCAACTAAAAATCTACTGTTGGTGATAGCTGAGGAACTTTGCCCATAAAAATCAAAGACATGTCTGGAAGAAACTGGCCCCCGAACTGAAATTTGATAGTTAATGTGGCCCTCGGACTGAAAAGTTTGGAGACCCCTGATTTAGACAATACCAGCTGAGGTCAAGACAGGGATCACAATGCATCGGCAACCCATGACCCCCTTCTAATTCTCTGGTATACGCCCTAAGTATTAAATATCCATTGTCTCCCAGCTAACAAAATGATAAAACCCATTTCTGTTTACCTCAGGCTCCGGAGAGGGCAGGATGGAACTGTCTGTTACAAAAATAGCTCTTGATATTTGCCTGAGAAATTGTCAAGAATAAACTTAAGTAGAAAAACAAGTGAATCTGAGAAATTCTAAGTGGAAATCTTAGTTTTAACATCAATCATAGATGCCATGAAGAAATAAAGAAATGTGTTGACATGGTAGAGAAGGTAATCTACTGATCTGTATGACAGAGCTTATAGGTACAAGCTATAGACTATAAACAATATATGAAAAAGTTTAATGCAATAGGAAATAACATACTAATTGTTATTTAATGGTTCTACAAAAGATAGAATAGTTAAAGGCAATAGGAAATAGGAAATAACATAATAATTGTTATTTAAGAGTTTTACAAAAAATGGAATAGATTAAGGCAATAGAATACAACATACCTGTTATTTAAGGGTTTTACAAAAAATGGAATAGATTAAGGCAATAGAATACAACATACCTGTTATTTAAGGGTTTTACAAAAAATGGAATAGATTAAGGCAATAGAATACAGCATACCTGTTATTTAAGGGTTTTACAAAAAATGGAATAGATTAAGGCAATAGAATACAACATACCTGTTATTTAAGGGTTTTACAAAAAATGGAATAGATTAAGGCAATAGAATACAACATACCTGTTATTTAAGGGTTTTACAAAAAATGGAATAGATTAAGGCAATAGAATACAACATACCTGTTATTTAAGGGTTTTACATAAGATGTTGGAAGGTAAGATGTTTCAGCTATCAAGTACCTTATGAGAAAAAAAAATGCAATGTTTTAATTAAGAACAACAATGTCATGCAGCAAATGAAAATAACAAATGCTTACTATATGAAATGATAATTCATAAACAATTATTTAGAAATTATATTTTTTTAAAAATTTAAATAAAATTCTTTTTTCACATCTTATGTAATTGGATATCTTTAACTATAATCTTGCATCACATGTTTTGCCATTAAAATAACACAAACAAGTTACACAAAATAAAAGTAGACTGACTTGCAAGCTATCCTCTGTCCAGCTGTTGTTATGATGCCACTGCACCTGTAAGATTAAAAAAAAACTGGGAATTGACCACATGTTACAGTACAGGCAAGTCTAAGTAACTAGCACAGCCATTAAACTGCTTTTGACACTAGGAACTGACCACATCTTACAGTACAGTTAAGTGTAAGTAACCTAGCCATTAAACTGCTTTTGACACTGGGAACTAACCACATGTTACAGTACAGTTGTGTAAGTAACTAGCATAGCCATTAAACTGATTTGGACATTGGGAACTAACCACATGTTACAGTACATGTAAGTAACTAGCACAGCCATTGAGCTGTTATTGAAACTGGGAACTGTTATCATTGAGCGAGATTGGCATGGTGATACTGTTACTAACCAATAATGTAAATACTTATTACAGGACAACACAAAAACTGACCACTAATGTCAGGCTATAAAAGAGCATGACAGCAGCTTACTCTTTTATATGCCTACACATTATCGAATGGTGAGCCAACAATTGCTAATCAACTGGTTTTGTGCATGTTGGAATTTAATGAATCCACACAGCTCTGAATACATTACATGATTGTAATCATATAAAGTAAAATTGCATGGTGTGGACCACACAATCTCCTTAATGCTTTTATGTTATAAGTACTGATGCACTCTACTTTATTTAGGTCTGAATGGATACTTTTTTCACCTGACTTAAAAATAAAAAATAAAAGTCTTGTTGTAATATCATCATCAGTAATCATAAGTAACAGAATACTGCATTCTAGGCCTGACATAGGTCCATCTCATCTACAGCCAGTCTGTTCAGCATCCAAAACCCTCAACACACACAACCCCCCACTTAGATTTATAACGAATGTTAAAACTTCTGTAATCTCCTGTTAGTATTAGCAGCTGAGAGTTGATCTAAGTGGTAAAACTCACTTATTTTCAGAGTCCAGAATAAGATGTGATGCTGATGTTGTCAAACAGTAGACCCCTCCAAAGACTGCAGACAACCTTACATAATCAGGTAGATAGATTTATGTTAATCAGATAATACTTTTTAATTATTTATGTTAATCAAAAAATACTTTTTAATAATAGGCCTATATGTTAATTTAAAAAATATGTTTTAATAATCCGTGTTAATAAGATAATACTTTTTAATAATCTATGTTAATCAGAAAATAATTTTTTATAATGTATTTTAATCAGTTAATACTTTTTAATAATTTGTGTAAACTAATTAATAATTTTTAATGATCTATGTTAATCAGCTAATACTCAGCAAGTTTAAATGAAAATGAGGCTGATTTCTTAGTCATACTCAAGTTATTTTTGTGTACGTCAATATGTTGTTATTTTTTCCAAAACAATTTGAAATGCTAATTTGGGTTACTGAAGAAGGCATATTTGGACTTTAGTATGGTATCATGAATACAAATTATCAATCAAAACATTTTTCCATTACCTTAAATACACTGATTATGAGTTGAACAATGTCCAAAACATTCTGTGATTAACAATAGCTAAGAAACTGACATACAGTGTGTCTATGGTTTGTTACCCTTAAGAATTTTAAGCTTAATACACAAAGTCTAAATCAACTTTCTAAATGAAACTAAGTGCAAACCTTGAGAAGGCTTGTGGTAGCTCTCCAGTGCCATACAGAGGAAACAAAAAAGCTGTGTTGCCATAGCGACCAAGGGAATGTAAAAACTTGTGAGCCTTTTTTAAACCCTGAAATATTATCAAAATAAGATAGAAATTCAGTTTTTAACTCTTTGCACACACAAAATGAGAGTTGTAAGACAGTTTTAAAATTTTCTAACCTGTTCTGTTGAAGCTTCATCAGTAACCATTGCGATGGAATGCTGAATAAATTTTTGAATGTTCTCTGTCAACTTCTTAGATTTCATGAATTGAACAAAAGGTTTCCCCACAAAGTCTGAATAAAATGTAGAAACAAAAGTCAAATATTGACCATCGCATCCTACACCACAGTCAGCTATTGCCCATACCACACACCAGTCAAATATTGAGCATTCCATCCCACATCACAGTATAATATAGACCATCCAACACACCAGTCAATCATTGACCATTCCATCTCACACCAAAGTCAAATATTTACCATCCCATCCCACAACCCTGCTTAAATAGTGACCATCTCATCACTAATCCCATCCCACATGTACTAATTAGCAGTAATCCTCAGTGTAAAATCATCATGCAGTAAATCTTTTATTTTAAATTTAAAAGCCACACCAAGAATCAAATTTAGTGACTGTGGTAATAATGTGACAATTAAAAAAAATAACCACCATGAAACATTTCTTGTTTTAGTTCCGTGACTAATCCTCTAATGCCAAAACTAACCACAAAATTAATAAAACCACGCAAATTGTAAAACAGCTGCTTCAGGAAAGGAAATACACGTGTATTTAAACTATAACATATAAATCACTGCATGTTATAATTTTTCCAGTTGACACTTTATAAACTGCTGCGATAAAAAAAATCACCATGGGTTTGTTTATACTAAACAGATCAAACTTACCTTGATACTCCTGGGGTGATTTTTCATACTCAGCCACAAACTGAAGAAACTTCATCATAAGTCTTTTTTCAATAAGGGACACAACTTTACTGCTGAACACATCTGCCCTTGAACAAGGAACCTGGTGGTATATTAAACAATGATTAAAATTTCATACTGTCAGTTTCAGATGTTCACCAAAGCAAGCTCTCATAAAATACAATTCCTTTAAGTGGTGAATTGAGAGATTTATTTTACTAAATTAAGAAAAAATTTGCTAATTTAAGAAAATAGAAACATAATATATATATATATTAACTATAATATTTAATTTATAAAATCCTAGACAGAATACAAACATCATTAGGATATAAATTTCTTTTATATTTCCTAAATGGTCAAGCCCTCAACTACATAAAGGGGCCACAGAATATGAGCAGAGAACTCACAGGTTTGAATAGATCAGACATTCAGTATACAATACCAGGCAGTTTGTCCAAGGGAAGTTTAGCACCCAACAGACCATTCTAAATTTTAAGAACCTCACATGTTTACCTGCTGCTGCTCATCATGAAGAAGTTCGGTACCAGACTGACCATGCCAAATTGATAATACCATACTCAAGTTTACCTGCTGAAGTTGATCTTGGAAGAAGTTGAGCACCCGACTGACCGTCCTAAAAACACATTACCGTAACTCAAGTTTACCTGCTGAAGTTTATCCTGAAGGAAATTCAGCACCCGACTGACTGTCCTAAATTCACAATACCTAGCCACGTCAGACTGAATCAACAATTCTACAAGTTCCCCACTGCAATAAAGTAGCTAAAAAAAAATGGAAAATATAAAATACTTAACCATAAAATGAAAGATAAACACCAAATTTTTTTGCATATGAGAGTTTAAAGCATCAAGATGTCATTCATTATTTAAATTGCTTTATCAGAAAACTCAATGATGCATGTAAATTAAAATACCTTAGGCGATAAATCAAAGCAAAACTTGCGTCCATTGTCTTTCAATTCCCCCACAGTCCATTCTTTAGGTGCTGATGGAGTTGTCTGCTCTTCTATTTTTTGCCCAGCTTCAGTTGTCTGCCCCACTCTGTCACCCTCACATCCTTCCTCAGTTGTCAGACTTTTACTAATGTTCTCTCCCTTGTCATTGCCTTCTCCTTTACTCTCATCTTTTTCCTTTTCCTCGCTTGCCTGTGTTCCCTTGTTATTCTCATCTCTCCCCACAGTTAAGCTCCCCTCCTTATCTTCCAACACATCTTTGGAGATTTCCCCTGACTCCTTTCCACCAATGTGTAGTTGTGACAAGTCTTCAGTTACTTGTTCACATGTTGCTGTGCTCTCAAGCTTAGGATCTGGTTCAGTAGAGCTGTTGGCACTCAAATCTGGAGTTAATAAAATAAAATAATTTAAGAAAATAACATCCTGATAAAGTTGATGTAGTTTTTAAATTTAACACATAGTTGACGTGAGCTTTAGATGTCAACATTCATCAAACTAAATAAAGTGGACATGGAATTTAAAATTCAACATTCATCAACCTAAATAAAGTGGACATGGAATTTAAAATTCAACATTCATCAAGCCAAATAAAGTTGACATGGAATTTAACATTCAACATTCATCGAGCCAAATAAAGTTGACATGGAATTTAACATTCAACATTCATCAAGCCAAATAAAGTTGACATGGAATTTAAAATTCAACATTCATAAAAGCCAAATAAAGTTGACATGGAATTTAAAATTCAACATTCTTCAAGCCAAATAAACAAAGCTTACATAAAAAGTCAACATTCATAAAGCCAATTAAACAAAGTTGACAATTAACAAGTGTATTAAAGAAAATTTTCATTGTAACCATTTCTCATCAACCACTAGGTGGATTACAAATATCAAGCTACATTTTTTTCTGTCTCGTCATCTTATGTATTTAATGACAAAGATGTTACAGTCAAGACATGCTGCTATTTGGTAAAATTGATAAAGTAAGATCGAAACACTTATTCAATGTTTCTTTAAAAATATTTCATATTTTTATAAGAGGTGTGTTAAAAACTAAAATGAAAAAAAATGAAGGAAAAATATATACCATTGTCACCAGCCCCAAGAACTGGAACCATGGAATAGGGCAAGTAAACTTTTTTACTCTGTGCTTCTTTCTCTTCTTCTTCTGTCCTTTCTCTGTTATATAACATTAAGACTAGTTAGCTGATAGTTGCTTCTTTAAGGTAAGCCACTAAAAATCATTCAAAATATCTCTTGAAAAAAAATCAAAAATATTTTTTTATAAAACATACATGATGAAAATGTAAATTATAAACTTAATAAAAACTATGTAACAAACATTTTTTAAAAATTAAAAAAAAACTTCATCACAATCAGTCAAGAAATAAACTATGACAATTAGAAAGGACTTTCTAAAATGTGCTTTAATTACTTCTTTAATTTCTACTGTGATAAAAACCCAAAATTAAAACCTTTTTTGTTTTTGGTTTCTTTAAGCTTTTAGAGTACTTCTTTGTTGTTTTTTTTTAATGTATTTTGTGTTTTGTTTCATAAATTTTTAAAGAAATTTTTATTTTTCATGTATTTTTTGTTTTGTTTCTAAACTTTTTTGTTTTTAATGTATTTTGAAAAACAAAGAAGCGAGATAGCACTTTTGATGTTAACTAATGCCAGCTTACAGGTCTACTTCTTACCTGATGTAATACTGGGATTTAATGTTAAAGGCACTGGCAGTTTCCTGTGGTAAAGTCAATAAACTTTCCTCATCTCTCAGAAGGCTCTGTATGTTGTCAGCAGTCACAGAAGTACTCGCATCTTCTAATGGGAGATTCTGTATGAGTAGTTTAAAAACTTAATATTAATTTTTTTTTATTTAACAACCAACAGTTTTGAAATACATTAACTCTCAAAGACCATAACAGCACTCCCAGTGGGCAGTCCACAAGCCTACATACCCTAACGATGCTCCCACCGTTCGATTATATTTTCTCTATTTAATCTGTTGTTTTTAATTATTAATCTAGGTCATGACATCAGAGAGGTCATTTTCTGTCTTGTTTACTTCTTGTACTTTTACGTTAGTTTAGTTTAACACTATGGAATGCCATTCAGTAGCTGCATCTAACCATTAATGTTGTTGTGCTATAAAATAAACGGAAATTAATGTATTTATTCTAATTCTATTCTCCTCCATGAAGTTTGTGGAAAAAATCGAGTGAAACAAAAAAATTCAGGTGAAACATGAAAATGATTACAGGCTTAAAGAGATAATCTGCTAGACAAGTTACCTTAGACATTTTGTTTCATTTTTAAAAATTCTTACTTGATTCTTTTTTTGCCATGCTTCAAGCCCCTGAAGACTAAAGTTTCCAAAGGTGTTGCCATAAAAATCATTGCTGGAAAATACAATCAGTCTCAATTACCTCATTTATCTGGCAAAAATATTTTACAAATTATACTGACAAAATATGAATCTAATTATTATAATACAATTATTTAATTTAAAAAGAGCCAAATAGATTAAAATACAAAAACATTATTAGCTCCAGAATATATAGAGCAAAAATGGCTGGATAATTTTTGCTTGAGGATTTTAAAATACATCCAGCCTGCTTTGGTTATGAAATGAAAGAGCAGGAATTACAAAGAAAACTAAGATGGATCAACAACACAGAGGAAACCATTTTAAGAACAGAAATCTAGCAAATAGAAAATATGAAACTTTAAGGTCTGCTAGAAAATAAGGAGAAAGTAGGCAAACTTCATTGAAAATAAAAATGTGTTGAAAATAAATTGTGCTTAATAAAAAGATTCATAATTTACAAGCATTAAAATGAGATTGCAAAGATCTACTAAATAATCATAAATCTAACAAAAATGAGCATGTTCTTTGTTGTGTTATTCAAAATTAATTACTACATTAACTCTCTTACCACCACCACCCCCCTGCTCTCATTACAACAACAGTCTAATATGATAAGATAGCACACAGTTAGCTAGTTCTTGTGTAAAGTGTTTTAGCATATTTATTTGAATAGTCCAGACACTTACCGATCAAGGTGCAGAATTTTCAAGCCTAATCTTGAACATGCTGCTGCTACAATTGTTTCAGTGAGACCTGATGGATACAAAATAAATATGTGAATTAAAATATTTTTTTTTTAATCTTAAAATTCTACTTTTTTAAAAATTCAAATGTTAAGCTCTTTCCATGAAATAAACAAGTGTAAAAACTTTTATAATAACAAGCATTTAAATGTACTAAATCTTAGAAAATTGAAAAACTTTCTTTCTATAGAAAAAGTGTTGACAAAAAAATTAATGCTTTAACTATCATATTTAAAGAATGGAAGTTTTAAGTACATTTAAAAGCTTGTAATCATACTAGTTCGAATATATAAATGGATCAACACTTATGTTTTTCATAAGCTTTTATTTAGTTTACAATGTCTATTTGTTTGTGGGTTATGGCAAATTTTGTAATTCATTTTGACCCACTTCTAGACAACTTTTTAGACATGTTCACCTTTTACATCAATGCAAGAAAAGCTATTTTTAAAATTTAATTAGATGCTTAATTAGTAAGTAAAAATCAACATAAAGATAACTATATTCAATAATGGGACGGTATGGTCGAATACTAGAGCATTTGGCTCCTAACAAAAAGGGGTTGTGATCTCAGTTTAGACTTGTCAAATGTATAGAAATAAGCATACACTTCAACTTTTAATGGCATAATTAACGTTTTAAGACAAATACTTTTTTATTCATACAATGAATTACTAAAAAAATAAAAAATAAAAAATATATATATAAAAAAACTTGATAATGTTAAGCTTTCAAATGCACTGAAAATAAGAAAATAGGCTTGCTTTCTTCTTTCTTTAATAAAAGATTTGGTCACTACAATATGTAAGAGATCTCATGAGCCACAAAGAAATTTTAGTGACAAAAATTATCCTCAAGCCCAACCACACATATCTGAATATTTTAAGTTAAAAATAAGCATGCAACACAGCTAATTTTTAGTATTTGATTACATAAATAGGTGTCAGTTAATGTGAGAAATAAAAATACCTGTTCCTAAGACCACAACATCAAACTCATCTGGAAGATCTGCTATGGCAGCCATAGGAAAAAAACTGCTGAACTTCTTATTTCAATTATCAAAACTACATTCACTGAAAGTAAAAAATCTGTTGAAAATTAAAATGTGTTTGATAACAAGATACATAATATACATGTGTTAAAATGATATAGCAAAGATCTCCTACACCTTCTACAAAATAATTGTGTCTCTTAACAAAAATGAGCATATCCTTCATTATGTGTTCTATGAAATTATTTACTACCTTGATGCTCTAACACACATTATCTCAAAAGTCTACCCCCTCCCCCACACCTCCCTGTCTTTGAATGAGAAAACATGTATAACCTAATAATTTAATTACTGCAAAAAAGTGGGCTTATAAGTTGGACCTGTCAACTATTTTTAGGTGTGAGAATTAGATGTAGGCCTACAAATTTACCTAAAATTTGTTTCAAAGAATAATTTTTGAAACTAGGAAAGACACCAGGAGCAGCACAATCAAAACAACCCTAGCAAAATAGTCCAAGACAAAATAACACAGTCAAAGTGGCCCCAACAAAAGTATCTGTGACAAATAGAACCACTGACATTGGAGCCAGACATAATCATAATGGCTGAGTGGCTCCAGACAAATGGTTCCCAAAATAGTGGTGCGTGACAAATGGTTTCTTTAAATATTGGCGTCTAACAAGCTGCCACAGATATACTGGCTCCAGACATTTTACAAGTATTCTTGAACTGATGATATTTACTGTCAGTCAAAAACCATGATGTAAGTAAGGGAGATAATGCAAGAATCGAAGCCTTATGTTAAAATGTTCGAAGTGACTACTCAGAAAAAGATTATTCTCCCCAACATCTCCACTTAGTCGGCAAAAGATAGTTCTGCGCATGCGCAGTGACCTGTGGCTAGGGTTAGGATTAGGGCTAGGGTTAGGGTTGGGGTTAGGGCTAGAGTTCTGTGGTTGTAAACACACGCATGTGCAGTACCATCGAAAACATCGCTGCGATGGCAAGTCGTAGTTTCTCTCCATTGCGCATCTTTTTCCGGCTAGCATTGGCCAAAATTGTTTAGTTTTGCATGTGTGAACAGAAGTTCTATAAATTACTAAAAATTAGGCCTCTTGTTTTTGGTAATCTATCGTTTTGGGTACGTAAAATCGCCTGCGGCTATTAATGTACGAAAACGTTACCTCATTGTCAAGGCTTTAATAGAAGTTTATTGTCATATGTTTGTGTCAAATATTATAGATAAATGAATAATAAACCTAAATCAATGGCTAAATATATCGATATAGGCCAGAAATTAACTTTAAACAGCAGTGTCTGAGAGTAAGATTTGCTATATAAACAGCAGCCATTTGTAAAATAGAGTGGCTTCCCCCTGAATCTCGCGCTATAAGCTTATAAAAATAAAACTTAAACAAGATGGCTGCTATAGTAAATGAGCATGGTTGCATCTGTTGGAAACATTGCTAGTCTTCATTTATTACGGAAAAGTTTTAATTCAATTGTTTAAAAACAGGTACATAAATGAAACAAGGAAACATTTTTGTATTTTTCAAAACATAAATCCTCCTCAAAATGGGAAATAATTATTAAAATTTCAAGGAGTCACCTGTTTTTCATATTACAAGTCGCAGGCGATTTTACGTACCTAAAACGATAGATTAGGCCTACCTTGTTTTTGAATTAAATATTCAGTGAACAGACTTAAAAAGTTGGCCGATGCTAGCCGGAATAAGATACGCATGCGCAATGGAGAGAAACTACGACTTGCCTTCGCGGCGATGTTTTCAATGGTACTGCGCATACGTGTGTTTACAACCGCAGAACCCTAACACCAACCTTAATCCTAACCCTATCCCTAATCCTATCCCTAACACTAATCCTATCCCCAACCCTAACCCTAGCCCTAATCCTAACCCTATCCCTAATCCTAACCCTCATTCTAGCCCTAACCCTAGCCATAGGTCACTGCGCATGCGCAGAGCTATCTTTTGCCGACTAAGTGGAGTTGTTGGGGAGAAAAATCTTCTTCCAAGTAGTCACTTCGTAAAAAGTTTTATAATGAATGCCCGACTTTCATAACTTCATAGAATAGCAAGCAGTACTTAGTACAGATACTCCTGTCTTACCCTGTTCTTCATACTTGGCATTTTTATCTAGGCTATAAAAATTATTAATTAATTATTATTAATTAATAATGATTATTATAATCTGGGGGTTGGGGGAGTGGGAGGGAGGGTGACTGTAAGATTACCGATTACGATTACCCCTCATTCACTGATTTCTCAGTCATGATTAGAATCTAGATCTAGATAATCTAGATCCAGATACTTACTATAAAAAGAGGTAGAGGTAAAATCACGATATAGCGTCGGTTATTATTCCGGAACTGTACAGCAGTAAAAAACAGTAAAACCATGGTGTAGTCTGTCGAGCCGTTCCGGAAACCATCGGAAATACTGTGAACCATCATTTATTTGCCGCCATATTATTTTTAATACATAATGTTGAAAAATGTGCAAGGATTGATTTTAGTTGCAATTTAAATACTGTTTTGCTAATTATTTTCTATTTCTAATTATTTTAAGTGTATGTGCTAATTATTGCTGTAACTAAACATTATTCTAGTTAATCGTCTTATTTACTAACAGAACTTAGGGCTGGTTGTCGCAAATCTTCTGCAGGTTTTTTTCTGTTTCTTAAAAAAAAACATTAATTACTACACTCGACTTTATTAATAATATTTAGATTTACTAATTGTTGCTAAATTTTTGTCAGTTAAACATTAAATTAAGTTAAAACATTAATAATTATAATTAATTTAATGCACTTTGACTGACTTGACTTTATTAATTGGCCGATTCTAGTCGGAATAAGATACGCATGCGATACGCATGCGCAATGGAGAGAAACTACGACTTAGCGGCGATGTTTTCGATGGTACTGCGCATGCGTGTGTTTACAACCGCAGAACCCTAATACCAACCAGAACCCTAATACCAACCCTAATCCTATCCTTAACCCTATCCCTAATCCTATCCCTAACCCTAACCCTAGCCCTAATCCTATCCCTAATCCTATCCCTAACCCTATCCCTAATCCTACCCCTAACCCTCATTCTAGCCCTAACCCTAGCCATAGGTCACTGCGCATGCGCAGAACTATCTTTTGCCGAAAAATCTTATTCCGAGTAGACACTTCGTTATTAATTTTAGGCCTAATATTTTTTTTTTTCTTTCAACGGTAAAATAAACTACTATGGTTTACAGTAATGAATGTTACCGAAACTCAACGAACATTACCCAATAATTTCCGACGCTATATCGTGATTTTACCGAGGTAGTTCTAGATTCTAGAACATAGAGAATCTATCAATCTAACGTTTGATCTAATAAAATCAGAAACTTTCTGACGAGTTAGAAAAACAAACACTTGAAGACTGCTACACTACACTCTACACTATTCTTTTTGGCGACATACTTCAAAGTGACACTGCGCGCCGTGTTGTAGACTTCGATTGGAAACGACTTAGATATAGAATCTAGACCTTGCTTGAGTATCGATTATGAGCTGCTTCTTTTAATAGATGATCTATATTATCCCCTCATATTTTTTAACTCGTTTTATTGTATTTTTAAATTGATACACTATAATTATTATAAAGCTGTTGATATTTTTTTTAATCCACCTTTATCTTTCTACTTCAAATTAATATCAATCTCATTTCAATAGAGTAATCGTACTTGCGCAAAACTGCCCTCGACCTTTAATAATAATAAAATAAGAAGGGCATCTCAGTTGTGTTTTAGTGTATAGAATCTAGAATCTAGAGATCTAGATTCTCTAGATCAGCTACGGCTCCTTATCTAGGATAAAAACAATGGTTGGACCAGAAATCACAAGGCGTATGCCATACATTGAATCCCTCCGAATTACATCCTTACAATTCTTAACAGCAGGCTTGCTAGGAGCTTTTTCTGTGGGCCTTAATCCCTTATTTTTACGGCGACCATTGACACAGGGTAATGAAATTATTAGAAATTAATTTAGTAATCTAGTAGCCTACTAATGGACACAAGCGAGAAAAGTCTCAAAGGTATTTGAGAGATGTATAAATTCATTTAAAAATTATGCACAGCGTAGTTACAATTATCAATTAATATGGTTATAAAATCCTGCCTGTCTGGTTTTTTTCGGACTTTACTAAAGATTGGATGTATTTGATGTTTTTAATATTTTCGGTAACTAAATAAAAATTTAAAAAAAGCAAAAACAATTTGGTTTTCACGTGTAATGGCGACATAAACAATGGCATCCTGCTATAGAGTCCTTTCATATGACGTCACGTCCGTTTGTGATACCTACGCCCGCCGCCACAGTGGTGTACACCAGACGTAAACACAATCAGCTGTTCACCAGCGCTGGACGTGTTCACCAGCGCTGGACGCGTTCACTGTATGAAAAGAACCGCACCCGCGGAAAAGGAAAAATACGTTAAAAAACTTGAACTCTTAGGAATTGAAGATCCTTATACTGTTATTGACAGTTTCGTAGATAATATAAATATGTGGCCAAAATTTCTAAATAAAAATACTGTTAGTAATACTGTTTGCGTTTAGAATTTAAGTAGACGAATCTGATCAAATGCAGTTCTCGATACTTTGTTTCAGGTAAGGACAGTAAAATAATAAACTTCATTTTAATTATAAAAGATAGGCCTAACTATTAATAAAAGACAAAGTCAAAAGTAATAATAAGAAGAATAAGATCTAATAGTAGGCCTAATAATAGTGTTTTAATATCTAGATGTAAAATCTAGCTCTAAACATGGCGTAGGCCTAAACAAAATTCGGACCACAGATCTAGATTCTGGATTTAGGGTGACTGACTCCGCTGGGTAGACATAGAATCTAGAATCTACTTCTTTACTTAAATTTAATTACAAAATTTAGATCTACATTCGATTCAAAATACACCCATAATAAATCAAAAGTAGTCATAATAGGTCTAATAAAGCATTTAATTGTCTCTAAGATCTAAAATCTCGCTCTATAATCTAATCATTTTTTTAGCAAACGAAATTTTCTGAAATTGAAATAGATTGTATGACTAGACTTAGATCTAGAATCTGCTACTTAAATTAAATTGTAAAAACTTTATACAAGCATGTAGTTGATATTACTGTAGTAGGCTTTAATAAATTACTAAGGCCTACCTACTTTGTTGTCTTTTTACAGCAATATGTATCTGATACTGGACTGAGTTTAATTAAATTCAAATTCATAAATAGTAAATGGTCTACTAAGTTTTTGTAGCCTAGTAGTACAATCTAGATCATACCAGCCAACAACAAATAACCACATTATTATTATTTGGTTAATGATTAGGCTAATTTTTTTTTAAATCCACTTTTTATAAAAGAAACAAATCAAGCTAGAAACATTATAAGTGAGATGGTTTAGAATAATAACAATGGACCCAGTCTACAATTGATACAATTGCAGGTCTACATAGGGCCTACAGTCTAGTAGTTTACAGTAGGCACCTAGTGTGTAGCTAGTATACTAGTGTGTAGCTGTCCAGAGTTAAGATTCTTAATGCCTTAATGCTTTCCCCTGATAAGCCATGTGTGCTATAAATAACATGACATCGAGGTGAGAAATGTTGAAGGGAGAGCAGTGGGACTTTCCCCTTTGTTCTCCCTGCTGGGCCCTGAGGGTCAAAATTATATAAGAAATACTATCTCTGTGGGGCTGGGTATCACAGAGGTGAGACATTTTCAGGGGAGGGCAGGGCAGACTCCTCTTTGGTTTTATTGTGGGCTAGATACAGGTGAGGGCAGCCATCATGAGGGTTGAACATCAGTATTAATTTGTCTGATCACTTCCCTGCTGGATTATAAGGGTCTTAAATTGTATAACATGCTACCCAGATTGGTTATTACCCATGGATTATATTAGTCGTTGAAGTGTGGGTTTTGTAGAAGTTAAGTGGTCTCACGTTTACTACAGTAGATAACCTATAATATATTACTGCATTTGATCAGATTCATCTACTTAAACTCTAAATGCAAACGGTATTACTAACAGTATTTTTATTTAGAAATTTCGGCCACATATTTATATTATCCACGAAACTGTCAATAACTATATAAGGATCTTCAATTCCTAAGAGTTCAAGTTTTTTAACGTATTTTTCCTTTTCCGCGGGCGCGATTCTTTACATACGGTGAACGCGTCCAGCGCTGGTGAACACGTCCAGCGCTGGTGAACAGCTGATTGTGTTTACGTCTGGTGTACACCACTGTGGCGGCGGGCGTAGGTATCACGTGATTTAGGTCACGTGTTTGCAAGGACTCTATTGGATAGGCCGACATAATTTTATTATACACATTGTAAGCTAAAAATAGAAAACTAGGTCATGGGGTTTTAAATTTGCATTGTTATTTAAAAACTTGATCTGCAAAGTTTTGTAAACAAATAGTTATCGATCGCTAAGTTACTGTACAGCCAATCAATATTTGTCTTACGAAAGTGAAACATCCGGTTATAACTTAGGCTTGATGAAAATAAATAGAAATGTAGCCTTAAACTCAACAAATTATTTTCAAGTTCTCTGGATTTGCAACTTTTATAGCATTTATTCTAAAAATATAAAATTTCTAAATTAATTTTAGGCTTAATTTTTTATTTTTTATTTTTTTTACGGTCTAAATCTAAAAAGCACGTTTTTATTCCATGTCAACAACACTATGGAAGGAATCTCGTCAACTCGCTTGTCTCCATTAGTAATTTACTTGTTCCCTTACAAAAAAATCATTTAAACTGTTTTATTAGTTTTTTACTTTCTGGTATGTATACGAAGTAGATCTAGATCTAGATATTTTATCTAGAGAAAGTATTGTAATTGTGCAAATCACTACGTTTTACACCTGCCTGAGTCGAAAAAACATAGTTTTGCAATCTTGTCCGTATGTATGTAGATCTATGTTTTGTGTGTCTGTGAACGCTAGATCTATAATATCTTGAGTACCATTACAGCAGCAGCTACGTTGATGAAATATTGATAGTCTATACATTACCTATATTATATAGGCCTATAGGCCCCTATATTATTATAATATTATATCAAATTTGTAGTCCTGTTTAAACTTTTCAGCGATATACAGTAACCGGAAGTGGAACTTCTTCTACTTTCACTTTCAATTTTTCAAAAGCCTATAAAATAGACTAGTATAACTTGAGTACTGTTTCAGATATAATTAATGAAATTTCACATGAAAGTAAAAGATCTAATTCTCTGCCTTCTTTCAAATTTTGAGTTATTTCCAATTTCCCAAAAAGATGCATGTGAATTCATAAAGTACTAATAATATTCTGCACTATTATACACATATTGTTTGGCATTTACTTGGTGCGCAATTCTTTTTTCTACGAGATTCTATTATATGTTATAAAGTTTAAGTAATTAAGAATGGATTAAAAAGCATGTCTTTATCCAGCGTTACCATTCCCCGTAGTGTTATATAAGAATATTCGAGAAAGTTTAGGGGAGATCACTCCCAGTTTATTTATGTTACTACAACTTCTTACGTCTTATTAATCTTACTTCTTTACTATAGCTCTCTAGATTCCATCTAGATTCTAGTTATATCTAGATCGCAGATCTAATTTATAATTTTTAGTCTTTTGTTATCTTTTTTTAGCTTTAGGCCTAAATGTAATAAACCAGGAGTGATCTCCCCTAAACTTCCTCGAATATTCTTATATAAAACAACAGGGGATGGGAACTTGGGCTATAGACATGATTTTTAATCCATTTTAAATACTTAAAGTTTTAAAAATAAAATAAAATCTCGTTGACAAAAGAATTGCACACCAAGTGAACGTAAAATAAAAAAGTGCATAATAGTGCGCAATATTATTAGTACTTTAAAAATTTACATTAGTTTTTAGAGAAATCGGAAGTAGCGTAAATTACTACTTCCGGTCAACAGAAAGTACTCAAAATTTAACAGAAGGTAGAAAATTAGATCTTTTACTACATGTGAAATTTCATTTATCTGAAATAGTACTCAAGTTATAGGCTTTTGAAAAATTCAAAGTAGAAAAAGTACCACTTCCAGTTATCGGAAATTGCTCAAAAGTTGATACGGATCTATGATTTTGATAAAATACTTATATATGAAATTTCATCAACCTAGCTATAACGGTACTCAAGTAATCGTGTTTACACACAGATACACACACAGACATACAGACAGAATTGCAAAGCCCAGTTTTTCAGACTGGATTACGCATAAAACCTCTTAATTTTGATAAATCTGGATTGATAATTTTTGCCCGATTAAAATAAGTCCTCTATACTTTGGATGTGATGAAGGACTGAGGTGTAATACGGTGAAAATTGTTAAAATTTCAAGTGATTTTTGTGCACAATTACCAAACTTTCTCTATACTTCATATATATGAGAAAGTAAAAAGCACCTGAAAAATTACTATAACAAAACAGTTGATGTAGGTTTTTTTTTCATTAAAAAATGTCACTGGCAATGAGTTAAAATTACTCAGCACAAACTCAATACCATATGTTTGTGCTGCAGAATGCCAAGATAGCTGTGTGTAAAACTAGCACCAAAATAACAGTCTGATTTTTCTTCCTGATCAGGTATGTGGAGACATGGTCTGGCAGTTGTTGTTGGTTTTTATGGTGGGACGAAGCTTGACCAGTTCCTGGATTGGACAAGGAATCGAACAGTGGCTTCTATCGAGGATTATATGGCTAAACACCCAGAAGATTTTCCTCCTGAAGGTAACTAATTCAAAAAGAAAATTCATCTCCACTATCTAATATTTAATTAGCCCACCCAGAGGTGTAGTGACCCTTCCCGGCGCCCAAAGACAAACTTTTCAATTTGCACCCCCCCCCCCCCCTCCTCAAGGTTTTGATTTGCACCCCCTCCCCATAAGACTTCGATTTGCACCCCCCCCCCCCCAACCTTTCAATTTATTTTTCCAACCCATTTTCGCGCCCCCTAAGGTCGGCGCCCGGGGACATATGTGTCGTCGTCCCCCCTCACTACGCTACTGATCCCACCCATGCAATTTTGAACAATACATTATGGTGAAGACACTAAGTATTTGGTAAATAAAGGAAATATAATTTTGAGCATGTTAACAGTATTTTTATGTTTAAAAAAGTTTCCCTTTCAAACCTGACGGTCTATGGGGCAAGTGAAGTAGAGTTCACTTGTTTCTGTGACCTCTGCATATGAAGAGATAGTGTGGTCAGCACTATGCTCAGCCGCCTTTACTTTCCCTAATGTGAGTTAGGTACCCATCAGAGTTGGGTGGACTCAGGGAGGGTCTACTGACTTTAACCCGGATTCGAACTCGAGATTTACGGGTTAGCAGTACAGCTCTCTACCACTAGACCACTCTGTCCCATTGACATTTTTATGTTTGGTAAAGATTAAATGCTACTTTTGCATATTTTTTATTTTCAGTTCCTCGCAAGTACAAAGATGTGCTCCTGCCCTGGTCACCTGTTAGATAAATTTACTTATTTTTTTATGCTGTGCGACAAATATTGCAGTGTGTATTAAATGAATTACAAGATCTTATCAGTTAAATAGAAAGAAGTTGAAAAAATTAAAGTTTTACAATGTATAGTTATAATACCTGCATTTTGTTTTTGTTACTGTTTCTTACATCTATGTTTTTATTATATATATATAGATAGGTAAATAGATATGAAAGTATGTGGGTCTTGTATGCTTTACTGCACCTTTCATCCTATCACCATGAACCTTTGGGAAGTTGATATTTCTCAGGTAACGTTTCTGCGATTAAGTAAAAAATGAATTCTAGATCTGGCTTCTTAAATTTATTTTAATTTTAAAGGATAACTGCATAGCTTATTTTGAACCAAAATATTAACTTGGTTGTTTCCCTCTATTCATACAATTAAATATTTTTTTCTGGGGAGGAAGGGGAAGCTTGGCTCTCAAATGTAATCACTCGGGTTGGGTAGGGTCATGGATAACAGTGTATTTTAATGTATGGATCTGAATGCCGAGAAAAAGAGTCACCGCGCATTACAATACTAAACCTGTCCGCCGTCACACATGAGAAGGTTCGTGTCTATCATTAGAGGCACCATGCTACACCTTTTTTATGAGTTTCTCCACATTGTGCTCGCGCTGCTGGAAATTTAGACGTGTAAGAAATGTAGACAACTTTGCAGTGAAGCGAAACTCTGCGTAATGTATCCAAAAAAAAAAGTTTGGACTGGGTGTTTCTTTTACTTTTATATAGAAAATACATACTTTTAACTCTCATCCAGGGGAAAAAAGCCTGAAAGAAACACTGTATGGGCTTGAGAATGTGAATCGGATTCCCGACTACATTTAAAAACAAAATGGTCGAGAACATTCTAAGGGGGGGGGGGGGGGGGGGGGGGGGCAGGAACGACGACACTTGAAAATTGTGTGTTTGGGAGGGGAAGGGGGGGGGACACTGTTGAAAGGGATATATTTTATTACAAACGAGCCGACCTACGCCGCTATTTAGTTGTTTTATTTTCAACTTTACAGTAATTCATAATTTGTGAATTTGACACTAACATATGCTGCCACTGAAAATATTTGCTTTAAAACACTATCAGTAGCTCGTTAAGGACGAACCCCCCCCCCCCCCCCCCACCACCCTTCTTACCCCCCCCCCCCCCCCCCGTGTAAGCAGCCTCCTCTTAGTTACCTACCCTAAATTTAAAATCGTTTCACACTAAATTATCTACCCTTAATAGCCGTCACTACGATTGTAAACAATTAGCGTGAACCACAGCTCACCAGACTTGTGAGGGTGGTAACGATATGCCTAGAGAGGAAGAGAGGGGGCTGCTAGACGCGCTTCGGTCTTGGTGGTGGTGTCCCGCAAGGTACCCATGAAGAATATATACGAGCTCACCCGCTTCGTAGCATACGCCGCTATTTAGTTATTTTATTTCCCATTTTTCTTATTTTGTGAATACGACACTGCCAATGCTGCGACTGAAAATATTTTGCTTTAAAACACTATCAGTAGCTAGTGAGTGACGATTATCCTCACCCTCACTTTCCACTCCCCTCCCCCCCATTTCCCCCCCCCCCCCCCCCCCCCCGTGAAAGCAGTCATCCGGGACGACAGTTTACAGACGACAATGAAAAGATCAAGCAGAACATGTTATAATACCTCCCCTTAGTTTCAAATTGTTTAAAAACTAAATTATCTCCCCCTAATAGCCGTCACTAATTCGACACGATAGTAAACAGCTCACTAGACTGGTGGGGGTTGTAGCTATATGGTCTGTTGAGCTTACGTCTTGGTGGTGTCTCGCATGGTCCCCATGAAGAGAATTATATATATATATATAGAGAGAGAGAGAGAGAGATTTTTTATTACTCTCGAAGAGATATCAGGAAGACACTGCGTACACCCCTGCCAGTGGCGTAGCTAGGGGAGGGCGGGTGGGGCGACGGCCCCGGGCGCCAACCTTAGAGGGGCCCCAAACGGGGTAGAAACATAAATAAAAGGCTAGTTTTGAGATGCATTATTTTAAGAATACTACTACTTTATTACCTGGTTTAACATACTGATTAAATTGTGTGACACTAGGTAAAAACTTTAAACACAGTGACTGGTAAAGAGCGGGGGGCGCAAAATTAATAATTCGCACCGGGTGCCCGAATAGGCTGCTACGCCTCTGACCCCTGCACGCAAATGACATCCATGTATTAGTTGGCAATTGAATTTGGCCAAGAGTTTCTTCCAAGGCATCTCTTCGGGGGGGGGGGGGGGGGGGGGAAATTCTACCACACCCCCCCCCCCCCCGAAAATTTTAAGTGTCCCCCCCCCCCCCCGGGGGGCCTACTATTAGCCTGCGTCTACATCAATATTGAAAAGAAAAAGAAACAATTAGTTCCTACAAAACTATTCTTTGGACTTACAGGCCCGATAGTAGATCTAGTATCAACAATGACTCCTTTCCGTTCCCTGGCAGATATTTTCTAGATCTACTTCTATTGAAAGTAGCTTGGTCTTTGTGCATTATTAAAAAAGAAAATGGACTTCTTATAAATTAACTTTAGTATAGGGCCTACTATAGTTTTTTTGTTTGTTTGTTTGTTGTTATTTTTTTTTAATCTAAAAGATTATCATAATATAGTTTCTTGAGACTAATCTAGATCTAATTATAGTCTGGACAAAAATAGAATTCTAGATGGCTGCCGAAAAATCTAGATTTTTTTTTCGGACTACATACGCAATGTTGGCCTCTTCTATTTTTAGCAAGGGATTTTCATTTTAAGTATGACTTGCATTTTAGTCCTTTTACCGAAACAAAAGAAGTAGTCATATGTTATAAAGAGAATTAATTTGTAAAATACATTGTAAATTAAAATTATTATGCACTTTAGTAAGGGTTAATAAATTAAAAAAATATTTTTTTAAAATAGTGTTTATCAAAAACAAAACAAAAAAATATTTGTTTTTGCTTTTCACACATGATTCCTAGTTTTTGAAAAAATATGTTTAATATTTTTGCTTCCTCTGTTTACATCACAATGATATTGTGGTTTTGACAAGGAGTATAAAAATCCGAGGCAGTTGTTGATCCAGTTTAGATCTGATTTAGATTAAGGACGCTCATTCATCTTCTTTATTCAAGATTACTCAACAACAAAAATGGAGTTGCCTCATCTAGGACAACACTGCAATGAATCTACATGCAAACAGTTGGGTGAGTAACTCAGTAATGTCAGTAAAATTGGGTAATCTATCGTTTTGGGTACGTAAAATCGCCCGCGATTTGTAATGTGAAAAACAGGTGACTCCTTAAATTTTAATAATTATTTCACATTTTGAGGAGGATTTATGTTTTAAAAAATTCAAAAATGTTACCTTGATTCATTTATGTACCTGTTTTTAAACAATTGAATTAAAACTTTTCCGTAATAAATGAAGACTAGCGATGTTTCCAACAGATGCAACCATGCTCATTTACTATAGCAGCCATCTTGTCTAAGTTTTATTTTTATAAGCTTTTAGCGCCAGATTCAGGGGGAAGCCACTCTATTTTACAAATGGCTGCTGTTTATATATTATATAGCAAATCTTGCTCTCTGACACTGCTGTTTTAAGTTAATTTCTGGCCTATATCGATATATTTAGCCATTGATTTAGGTTTATTATTCATTTATCTATAATATTTGACACAAAAGTATGACAATATACTTCTATTAAAGCCTTGACAATGAGGTAACGTTTTCGTACATAAATAGCCGCGGGCAATTTTACGTACCCAAAACGATAGATTACCTAAAATTGTGACTAGTCTTGAGTAGGCCGCTTGGGCTTGAGTCTTATCTAGATCTAGATCTAGACTCTAGATCTAGTCTAAAATTCAGAAATCCAGAATCTAAAATAAAATTGATTTTAGTTTAGTTTTAGAGTTTAGTAGAGTATCTAGTGAATTATAGTTTTCATTTTTATATTTTAGTTTAGTTAGTTAGTATAGTAGAGAGAGAGTCTAGATTTGTAGATCTAGTAAAATGGAATCTAGTTTTTAAGTTTAGGGTAAAACTACATACTACATACAATGACATACTTCATACATTACATTTTAGTGTATTTTATTCTCCGCTTCACGTTCACCACCGGTTGAGCGTATTTTATATTTTTTAATGGCAATGGGTAAAGTGGTAAAGTTAGTAAAGTAGAAACGCATAATTGCAAGGCATGATACTAAAAATTAACTTACATTAACATGAACTCACAATGACCCTAAACCTAAAAATAAAAGCTAGTCATTAATGACATATGCTGATAATTAAAGTCAATTTGAACTCACGGTGAACCCTTGACTATGTAGATCTAGGGATTTTTCTCCCGCCGACGTTGACTGGCTATTTCATTGAAACTTTAATGCTTATTTATAATATTTTGTACCTTTTCTAAATTTAAACACATTCATAAAAAAATAAGTAGATCTACATCTATCATCTAATGATTCTAATCCTAGTGTTCTCCTAACATTTTTGTGTGTTCTGGTTGTGTTTATAATAAAAAAAACATGCAACCAGAGGTGAACGTGAAGAGGCGAATAAAATACGTTAAAATTGAGTTTTACCGTAGTTTAGATACTAGCTAAAGACTCTAAACTCTTAGTTTTAGAGTTAGACTTTATTAGACTGTAGATTAGTTTAGAATCTTCAATCTTAGATTTAGCTTAGATCTAGAACTTGGGTCTTTTACTTAGTTACTTAGGAAGTTAGTTGTAAAGTAGAATCTATCGAGTGTAAATTTATTTTATTATTAAATTACTATTAGATCTAGAAATCTAGATTAGATCATTAGGGCCTACTATTAGAATTAGTTAACTATATTAGAGTTATTAGGGGTTAGGGTTAGACTGTAGTAGGCCTAAATAACTAGTAATACTAGTAGTAGTATGGTTTAGTTCTAGATCTAGAGTTCTAGTAGTTCTATAATCTAGATATAGAATCTTGTAGACACCTACTGATTGTTATTTATTTTCTGCACATTATTTTATTTCTGTGTCCTTATCTCAATTAAACTTAAATTAATTAGTAAACTTGACTATTTATAGTTCAACCGTTGAATAAACAATGGTTTTTCATCTCCAGATTTTTTGCCCATGACATGTGATGCTTGTTCTAAAATTTTTTGGTGAGTTTTAAATCTAACACTGGTTATACGTACATACACTGAGGCCTACATTGCAAAAAAAACAGGGTTAGGATTAGAGTAGCAATAGTTTAAGAAAGTAGTCTTGATTGTCTAGGCAATATAATAATGAACCTACAATTTTAGGTCTTACAGTTACAGACTTTTTAAACAAGTTATGTTGATCCTGTTTTGCTGTTAACAATTTTTGTGTGTATATCTCTGCTTACTGCTATAAAGCAATGTGAATACATTTACTTTTAACTTTTATTTTCTTCTACTGATGTTTCACTCATTTAACAAAACGAATTCCTCTTCCAGTCGTGACCACATAATGTACAAAAGCCACAAATGTCCGGAATCGTACAAAAAAGTAAGTAGAAATCTTTAAAAAGCTCTTGTTTTTGCTTTGCTTATATTTTTAAAAAATCATTAAATATTTATATGAAAACATTTTCTGATACGTTTTATATATATTTCTACCCAGGACAACCAAATCCCAGTTTGTCCATTGTGCAACCTCCCCTGCCCAGTTAAAAAAGGAGAACTGCCTGACAGTGTGGTGGAGAGACATATAGAATCTGACTGCCAGTCTGATCCAGCAAAGGAAAGACGCAAGGTAAAGTCATCAACCACAAGACAGTGTTGACATAATCATGAACGAATGAAGTAAACATGGTAAATTGGCAGATGTACTGCTAAAGTGACAAATCGAAACTTTGATTCCGTGAAGTGGTTGAGAAAAAAAGACAAAAAATAATTGAGATAAGTTTACTACAGCAGGCCAGTTGGCTAACCATGGAGTGTAGTTAAGGACCTAAATTATCTTGCAATATAATGCTATAACTGCTGTTTGGGAGAAAAACAAGATGTTAAAAGTTAGGAGGCAGTGAAGCTTATGGTTACTAAACATAAAATTCCTGAGTTTGAAACCCCAGCAGATGAGGCTCAATAGCTGGGGACAGCAACTCATCTAGGATAGAAAACTCCAAAATCAAACATATAGTATATGCTGTATAGTTTGTTCTTGTATGGGCAAATCTTTTGAAGCAAATTCAGAATGAAAAGCATTATTAGGATTGTAGTACATTAAAATTGTTTTTAAATTTGATTTGTATACTACTTTTTAAAGTATTAGTTCTACTCTTTGTTATAAGGTATAGATAAGATATAATTTATATTTGCCAAAGTCACATTTTTAATATGGATTCTATTTTCAGGTGTATACAAACAAATGCTCGAAAAAGGGATGCAAGCAAAAAGAGGTATTTTTTTTACACTAGACATGATTCTTGTCTTACCTCCATGATGATTTCAACTTCTAAAAAAATTTCTGTATGTTTTTAAAAAAATTATTGAAAATTGAAAATAATTGAAAATTAATAGCCAGTGAGATAACTAAGAGGAAAGGGGAGTAAACATGTTCAGTGACTCTTTACCAGTAAGTTTTGTGTTACTACACAAAGCCAAAAACACTATACATTGTTCCATTAAAATCTGGCATCTGGCAGGCTTACAAAAAAATTTTTTGGGTGCATAGAACAGTAAAGGGTTATGTTGAGGTCTTTAATTAATATTCTATTTATTTTGATTAATTTTTACACAAAGCATTGGTGGATTGTTTATCATTTCATAATGAAATAGTGTATAAAGTCATAATTTTTTTTTAATTTAATAAAAATTGTTTCCTCTTTTATGATGAAATAGTATAAAAATAACTAATGTACACTAAATGTATTTAAAAAGTATGTTTTTCTGAAAAATAAAAACTGATTTGTTTTAAAAAATCCCAGCTTGTCCCTGTCAAGTGTGAGACATGTCGACAAAATTTCTGCCTGCGACACAGACATGAACAAGATCACAGTTGTCAGGGGTATCAAAACACAGGCAAGGCAGTCAGCAATTCAGGGTAACTAAACATAAATGTTTATATTTAGCTTAACATTGTTTACTTTGTACTTATACTTAATCTTATGTATACGAAGTTCAAATAGACCATATATACATTCCAAATACTTAACATTAGTACTTTGTATCTAAATTAATTTGCTTCCAAATGTTTTTATAAAAACAATTCCTTCTAAAATATTTGTAAATATATTTACACTTATGTTTGAATTTTTAAAAACTTTACAAACATTGTAACACTAAAACAATAGCCTAACTTTCTGATGTGATAAATCTCAAGTTCAAAATTTAACAATGGTGCAAGTCATAATAAAATTCTTGCTTATCTTCTCTAGGGCAGCAGCAATTCTCAGGTCTCAGCAAGCAGCTAAAAGCCAGCCAGTATCTAAACCTCAAGCTTCAAGTAGTAGCAATAAAAATTCTAAGTAAGTGGTAAGATAGTTGTTTCATAACAAATAAAAATCTATTGAGCATTGGTACATTGTGGGACGACTGGTTGAATGGTAAAGCATTTGGCTGCTAGTCCGAAGGTCTTGAGTTCTGATCTTGGTTCGGACTTGTGATTGTACCCAGCTCTGATTGGTACCTGATTTTCCGAGGGGAAAGTGAAGGCGGCTCGGCTTAGTGCTAATCACACCACCCTTTCATATGTCAAGGTCATATGAACTCCTATTTCATCTATCAAGATTGTTGTCTAAAAAGAAACTTTACCATCCATAAACTTAGTACCAGTGTAACATTTTGTATTCATACTGTATTATGCTATCTCTAAAAGCTTTCATTTTTTATATGTTCTAGGAAACAGCAGTACTATTCATGTTTGACTCATTATCTCATCCTTATAACTAAATATATTTTACTGTTTTTTTAGCATCAATAAACTTAGTACCAGTAACATTTTTTATTCATACTGTATTTATGCTATCTCTTAGAGTTAGAGCTTTAAATTTTTTTGTTATATTCTAGGAAACAGCAGTACTATTCATATTTGACTCATTATCTCATCCTTATAATTAAAAAAATATTGATGTTACTGTTTTTTAGCAATCCAAGGCAGCGAGCTAACCCACAGACAAATGTGTCCTCTATTCAAGGGACTATGGTTAGTTTTTTATTTCATTATGTCCACATACTTTTTAATTACACTGAGTTAACTCCCCTGAAGAACAATTATTTACATTAAAAAAAATATCAACCCTGTATTATTTATTTTTTTGGAATGTTTATTTTATTAATATCTTTATTAAAATGTCGAAATAAAAATATTACTACAGTATTGTATTGCATTTATTTATAGACTGAAGATGAAGCCTTAGCCAGAGCAATACAGATGTCTATGAATGGATCTGGCAGTGGAGCTGCCAGTAACTTAGATGGGTAGGTTTGTTATTCTAATAATTTTAACAGCATATTAATTGAGTTTATACAGTTTAAATAGATTATTTATATGTACTAATTTTTTAGTGTTGACCAAATAGACATGCATCACAGTGCTACGTAGTCTTTATTTCAGGTCTTAAAAATTCTGTGTATTTTTTTAGATACCTAGTTTGATTGTTTTGGGTTACTGTAGGTATAATGTATATGCAGTTCTGGTTCAAGGTGTTATTGTGTTTGTTTTTTATTGCTTGTATTTGGGTGTGAATGACAACCTTTTTGTACCAAGTTTAGTACATACTAAGTCTATTATTAAACTATTAATTATTTTAGAATGACAGATGAAGAGAGAGAGGATTTTCTTTTGGCTCAAGCTTTGGCAGCCAGTGAGCAGGAAGCCTTACACCAACGCTCACAGCAAAGTGTGAGGGCCTAGATGCATGTTTGTTGTGGCATGAAATTTTGTTTGGTTTTGTGAGGAGGTGAGTAGGGTAGGAGGTGGAGAGTGAGGGAGGCAGAGGTGGGAGAGGAGGAGAGTTAGAGGCAGTAGATTAGGAGGAAAGAGTGGGAGGAGGAAAGTGACAGATGCAGAGGTAGTAAAGGAGTAAAGCAAGGGAGGCAGAGGTAGGATAGGAAGAAAGTGCGAGAGATAGGATGGGAGGAAAGTGAGGAAGGTAGGAGGTAGGGGAGGAAAGAGGGTGGTAGAGATGGGAGAGAAGACGGGTAGAATGATGTAGGAAGGGTGACAAAAGGAACATAGAGGTTGGATGGAAAAAAATGTAGAAAACTATATTGATTGTAGCAATACAGAAGAGAGAGCTGTGTAGCAGTTTAGAACGTTCTTAGATTGTTAGAGATGACTTACTTTTTGTTAATTTAGTCATTTATTGTGTGTACGTTATGTTTGTTTTTAATATTTTATTGTTTTTTAAGATGTTAAAATTTTCTATTTTTATCGGTGAATTTTTTTTAGGAAAGTTCATCTTTTTTTACATTTCTCAGTCTGTATGTTTTATAAGTTGAATTTACTTCACAGAGAATACAAAGGACTGAGACGAGGGTTGTTGATCGTTGCGCTGTACAGTAGAGATGCAAAGTTTTATTAGGTCGTCATCTGCTTGTTCAACACAGTTGAGCCCAAAACATTTTTGCTGTGAATATTCTTTCTCTGGGTCAGTGGGATGTTGTTCATCCATTGTGATAACCATTTTCATGTTATATTTGCACTACCAAAAATATTTCATTAGCCATAATATGAATGTGTAACTTAATTTTTGGCTGTTCTGTTAAGCATTCCACACTCATTCCTCAGTGGTAACATATAGGGCTGTGTTGTGTCGAAATATTTTATTAAGTTACATACCGGTATGTGCAATAATTATATCTAGGTGTATTTTAAATATGAAATTATTATTAACTTAAATACCATGTGTCTTATTCAGCAAATGTTCTACTTGGCACATGAAATGTATCTTATACTATTTATAGAGTCAATGGTATAATCGACACATGATAAGACAAACCATAGTTTCATCTTGCTACTTTGGCATGGGTCAAAGGTGCTAAAAGATTCACTCCATAAAAGCATGTCATTGGTTGTTTTTAAAAATTATTTTTGCCCACCATTTGGTTTTTTTAAAAAAAGTTATATTTTCCCCTTAAAAATTGTAGCTGAGCTTAATAATAGCATGACAAGATTAAGTATTAAGTGTCTCTTTTTAAACCTATCTATTGTAGAAGATGTGATTAGGTTGGGTGTATTGTAACATTTTGAATATATGAATCATTTTAATAAACCACCATGTAGTATCTCATCAAACATATTTAGTCCAGTTACTATCACCTGCTTCCAGATTAAAAGTGTAAATATTCCTCTTTTTTTTTATTCAACCCAAATCCCTTACAGATCAAACAGATGAAATCTACTTCATCTGCTCTGTTGACTGTCAGGTCTGAAATTGTACTTAACTACTTACATCACTGTTTTTATTAACTGTAAGCCTCTAAATTAAATTATCCTTAATCTTAAAACAAGAGCTATCACCTATTTGTAACTTAATGCATTGAAAACTACCCAGTAAACTAATTTGGTGCACAGTTATGAGTGTGTGAAATGCCTTCTTTGTTAAGAACATTTGTGAATACACTAGATGATTGAAACCACAAGTTACTAGTTTCCCCAACTAAAGAGCAGCTGATTTAGCTATCCGATAATAAATATTGTTCCACCATTAAAAAAAACTAAATATATTTTCTTCTCATTACCTGACTTTTCTATTGACTAGTTTATTTTATTACTGCGCATTGAAAAATGTTCTTTCTTTTTTTGGCTTAGATCAAATTTTATTGTGCATGTTGAAACATTAGTAGTCAGTTCACATTATGTTGCATTTGAAGTTAAGATTGAACATTTTTATAGTTTTTAACTAATGAACTTTTTTATACCCGTTAAAATTAATTTCAATTGATTTTTCCATTAGTCATGTATAAAAAGTTTGAAAACACAGAATTGATATTTTAGTTTTACATTTTTAAGAATAAGCAGTATACCTGTGTAAACTTATCACACACACTTAAATTTATGTCACCTGTTTGAAGTATTTTTATAGATGAGTTTTTTATAGTTTTAGAAATCATTTTACTTTGTGGTAATTATGATGTGCTGTAAATGACAGATCAATTTTTAGTTAGAAATATTTACTATGTTGTATTCATTATGTGCTATCATTTTCTCGAGATGAGATAGTGTGTGATTTTACCAGACTCAATTGTGCCTTAAGATAAATTGCTTTTTAATACCCTCATAGTATTTGCTGACAGCTTGGTTTGGTTTTTTAAATCATTATATTACATAAGCCTGCATTTCAAAATTATCTTTTCTCTTCTTAAATGTGAGCTTTCCATTTTATAACACAGAGTGATAACTGTTTATAGGAAACATTTAGCAATGAACTTTTGGTCCATTGCTTGTGGTTTTAGAAATTTGTTGTAGGACTATACATCTCTACTCAAAATCGAGAGGCTAATTTCACCTGTTGATAAAAGACTAAAGAAAATTTTTTTTATCCCCAATGTGAACAATTTTTAGTTCATCCAGTGGCCTCACTAGGTCGGGTGTCACCCAACCCCCTTCAACATTTTACATTTTTGGTTTATCACCCAGCCCCCTATTATTTTATAATTTTAACTGGATAAAACATTGTTTTGACCATTTTTACCATAAGTGTTTACGATATTTTTTCAATTTGGTGTCACTTTCTAAAAGGGGCCATTAGGCTCCACCCCCACTCCCCATCCTTGTAATGCCACTGAGTTCATCTTAACAGCCTTCTTTGTCATCAGATGTGTTAAACTGCTTGAGTTTTGTTCCCTTATAAAACTTTCATTTGGTTACTTCCTGATCCAACTTTTAAATGGGAGATGATAAAAAACAGACAATATATTAACATTACAACCCCATGGGTTTTATCAGCTAACTTTTTTTTGCTATGTATGTACAAGGGAAAATAATTGTATTTTAAAGTATTATTTCTTAGAACAGCATAAGCATGCATTTATTAATAAATACTGATACATTTTAACCAAATAAAATTCTTATTGAAATATGTTGGATTTTGATTTTATTTTTTCAAAATATTTTAAAATGTGGTAAAAGTCTTAAAACCAAAAATTGTGTTTCTAATATTATCCATCTCAACTTCAGAATAAATTAAAACAAACCAAGTGTCTAACTTTATTTATCTTTAGTTTATGTATCCATATGACATTTTAAAAAATCATATTGTGGTGATGTATGTGAATTATAAACCTTCTTGCTGTGTTGATTGCTTAAATTTAGATTTCATTATAATTTTGATAATTAGTTTATTAATTAGTGGTCATTTGCAATACAACATTTGGACAGATGTTTAATATAAAGTCGGCTTCTTCAATAAAATTGAAAGTAATTTATTTTTAGTGCTCTATGAGTAAGACGAAAGCCAAATGTCTACGTGAGTTAAATTTTTTAATCAAGTTATCCCGCTTTCCCAATTAAAGGAAGTGACTGTCCTGGAGCTCTTCTAGGCGAAGACACGAAAAGACACTCGTGCGAACGTGACAGGAAGTGAGGCTCCCTTCGCCTCCAGCTCCCGCGTGATGTAAAACTGGCGCCTGGCGTCTCACAGGCTTGCATGTAACTTGACCACGCCCCGTCCCTGTTCGTGGAACCGTTAACATTGTCACCATTATCACAGTAAAGTCTGGGTTTAGCGAAGACGTTTAGATTAACTAAACCAGCGCCTTGGTTGTTACGTAGTTGCGGCAGACGATTTTCAACTTTCTGAACGGGGCGGATCTTGCAGGTTTTTTTGATGCTCCCCTCGGGCGTGTACATGCTGTTCTTGCTGTCGGTGAACAAGTCCATCTTGGTCCAGGAGTGGAACCCGCGGTCCATGTAGGAGTCGAGCTTCCAGTACAGAGACTGACGGTAGAGGGCGCTCTCTGTCGGCCGGGAGACGCGCTCCACCATCTCGTCCTGCTCGCTCAGGGAGATGGCTGGTGGGTCACGTGGTCTCGAGACAGGGGGCGCTGAATCTGACCCCCGCTGGTGTATCCAGGGCGAGTTTCGCATTTTTAATGAAAATTATATAATTTAGTCAGAAAATGTGCTGTAAGTTGTATAGCTATCGGTCCTATATAACAAGAACAATGTTTGCAGCTTCTAAAATCTTCGATGTTTACAATGTAGCACCAACCAGACTCGATTTTCATCTGTTTTTAAATTAAATGAATACTGAAGCATCGAAGCTGTAAATATAAATTAAAAAAAAAAATTGTAACAAAGAAAAAATAATGTCAATATAAATTAAATTACTAGTAACAAATACATATTTCTAAAACTTTCAAAAATACAAAAAACACATTTAATTGTATTAATTCGTGCCTACCTGAAAACCTGAGCGCACTTTCGGACCTACATCGCATAATTCTGCTCCAGTTCTGTGAGTTTAAAGACCAAACCTGCCCGTAGTCAAGTGGTTTTGGCAGGCAGCCGACTGGTGCTAATGGACCGTTAGGTGCCAGGCTGACAAGCCTGATAGATCACTGTATCCTGGGAGGTTCTCAAACTATCGATCACAATAGGATCATTGGTTTATGATGTGGGCGCAGTACAGATAGTTTATTGCGGTAGTCTTAAAACTAAAATAACGTGTCTTATAAAGTTGTATGGAGCAAAAAGTGGTTTTGAGAACATAGGGAGGTTTCAAGCTAATTATAGTGTGTCATGGAACTGGGTAAAGTAGTGTCCAAGAGCATAGGCAATGACTCCCCACCACTGTATATATATATATATATATATATATATATATATATATATATATATATATATATATATATATATATATATATATATATATATATATATATATATATATATATATATATGTGTGTGTGTGTGTATGTATGTCTTAATAGATTTTCTTGTCATGGGTAAACATGTTTGCTCTATAATCGAACAAAGAACATTACATAAGAATATGGACGTAATCGCATAAACATAAGGCTAATTAAAAGACATTCAACAGACATGTAGTTTGAGAACCTGATTGAAGTTTGTATGCCTGTATCATTACCTAGCCTCGATACAGATCAATAAGGCCAACAAAGTACCACTAAAGTATGGATCATTGATTGCTTCGGTTCATTAGTTATTCAAAGTCTCGCATCAGCACACAGAGACAATATTACATCAACGTATGGAATCAGCATCCAATTTACACACTCATTTAACTATCAACACACTGAACCAGCATCCAATCAACACACTCATTCAACTATCAACACACTAAACCAACATCCAATCAACACACTCATTCATCTATCAACTCATAGAATCAACATCCGATCAACACATTCATTCCAATATTAACAAATAGAATCAACATCCAATCCACACTCATTCTACTATCAACAAATGGAATCAACATCCAATCAACACACTCATTCAACTATCAACACACTGAATCAGCATACAACCAATTATAACACATGGAATCAACATCCAATCAACACACTCATTCAACTATCAACACACTGAATCAGCATACAACCAATTATAACACATGGAATCAACATCCAATCAACACACTCATTCAACTATCAACACACTGAACCAGCATACAACCAACACACTCATTCAACTATCAACACACTGAACCAGCATACAACCAACTATCAACACATGGAATCAACATCACATCCACACACGCTAACAACCTCTATTAGCACACTGAATCAGCATCAAATTACCAACATACATTTGAATCAACAATCCTAATTTATAAAAGGCCATGTGCGCTCTTCTCTCTCTCTCTCTCTTTCTCTGTCCGCAAAAAATTTTCGCCGGACATCACGTCAGAATCGGCAGCGATATATCGAGAACTTTTTACGGACTTTTGTTGAAAATAATATGTTAGATGTTTTAAATGTATAACCACAATTTTACTTAAAGAAGAAAAATAAAAATTAAAGGCGTATTCGAATGTAGAGAAACAGTATTATTTATGCAACCGGAAAAGCATTAATACATGTGAAAAAGAACGCATAAAACTGTGACGTCGCTATTGCTTATACATTAACTAATGACGTCATCTGCTGTGTTTTGAATAAAAAGAAATGAACTATTTCATTCAAATTTGATTTAGATCTACGTACACTATGAAATGTATACAATACAGTTTTTCCGGCCTAAACTCATAAAATTTATTTTATTTATTTGGATTCTAGATCTAGAGATTCTAGATCTAGACTAAATCTAAATCTACGCAATAACTAGATCTATAATCTAGACGTAGACGCTAAGATCTAGATTTAGACTCTAACTTCTCTAAAATCTATTCCAAAAATAAATTTCTATATTAGGACTAAACTATTTCAAGACTTATTTATTTTATACAAAATCTTTGTTATGAACTGGCTAATTTGGGATAAAAAAATAATTTGAAAGAATAGGCATATTCGTGTAAGTTAAGATTTTAAAATACGTGTTTCATTCTCCGTATTTTATAAGGTGCCTAAATAGCGGAGATGTTAGTGTACATTAAACCACGCAGGTGGTGCGGGTTCGAGACACAGCAAGTCAACTTGGTTAATGTATTCTTTTTTATTATGCTCGGGCTAAACTTAAAAAAAAATTCTTTTAGGAATCTAGATCTAGATCTAGATTCTAGATTGTCGGGTGTCCGATAGGGCACTTCCCGGCGCCGCAGGCGCTTCAAATTTGGCATGATCTTGCCTTGGTGCGACAGAACACGGGGGCCGGTTGGCCGAAAAGTCTACGATGTGGGGGTCAAAACTGACCTCGACTGACCGGTACCTTATATGAGCTATAAATCGAAAAAAAATGTCCACGGAGGAACCTCTTCATAACTCTTGAGGTCGTAGACCGACCTTCGGGCGAATTAATTAAGCATTCAAATTCTCAATGTTTTCGAAAGCCTAAGCGAAGCTGGGCAGCATGCCTAGTGTAATAGAATAAACCAACTTACCGTTTACAAAATTACATTACAGCATTACATAGCTAAATGAATCAACAGCTAAATTGTTGTCAATACCTTTTAGACAAGAATAGGTCTTTTCTTAATATCACGCTGACATAGTTAATGACATATCCCCCCCCCCCACACACACCTATATCGTCCGTGCTAAACACACGGCGCTAATCTCGTGTTACTTAAAACGCGTTTAACAACATATTTAGTTCCAGTTTTTGTTGAATCGCTCATCGCATGACTTCCCATAGACGCAAAAGCTGTAACTGGCCCATTAAATCATTTGATTGTAATGGCAGGTCACACACCATGTGACGACTTTTATACTTTAGGGGTCGTCCATAAATGACGTCACACTCGGAGGGGGGGGGGGGCTGGTAATTTTGTGACGACGTCTGATGAGGGGGAGGGGGGTGGGGGGGGGGGGGGGTGGGGTGTTCAGATGGTGCGACGTCACACTTTTTTCATTATAAAAAAGAAATGTTAGAAAACGAATTTTAGACGTTATTTCGAGTTTTAGAAAACTGTTTTAATAAATTGTAATAGGAATTTATTAAAATACTCTATTTTGACTGAGTTCAGACAAGATTTTGGAAAAATATCGATGTTTTTTTTTAAATTCAACTGCAATTTTGAGGGGGGTTGTAGCCTGAGGTGTGACGTCTGACTTTTTGTGACGATGTGTGACGGAGGGGAGAGGGGGGGGGGGAGAAAAAAAGCGTGACGTCATTTACGGATAACCTCTCAATTGCTTTTTTTTTAAAATTTGTCTGCGGTTCTCAAACTTAGAAATGGGCACGCATATTTCATTTTTATTTTATTTTTTGGACTCAATAGTTATGTTTTCATTTAGATCTCTCTTTTGTTAATTCAAGTAAGATCAATTCATTCATATCGCGGTGAGACTTACATAAAATCGTATGTAAATGAAAAAACAAGTTGTGGCTGATATAAAAAAAACAAGTTTTAAAATTTAATATTTGGATTTTGTGTTATCCAATTTAATTCTTGTCTATTTTTTATGGCGTTTTCAAAATGACTGTTCTACCTCTCATCCCACCCTGAGTTTCTTCCAGGCATCTCTTCGGTGTGAGGGGAAAATTTTTTTACCGCCCCCCCCCCCCCCCCCCAACGAAATAAAATTTATATAATTTATATAGAAAATATATACTTTTAACAGTGTCCGCCCCCCCCCCCCCCCGAAGAAAGTCTACCCCCCCCCCGAAAATTTCAAGTGCCCCCCCCCCCCGGAGAAAAAAGTCTGAAAGAAACACTGATCCCACCCCACCCATCCCTTTGATTCTCTTGTAGTTAGGTCTGGGCTGTAGATATTTTGCATATTCGCGTCAACGTCCGCCTGCTTTTTTTAATATACGATAGTGGAAAAATCGAATAATCATTCAATAGAACGTTCAATACATGCCTACGATGAAATGTTTTGCCTACTTTCTGCCTGCCGTCGCATTAATCCCCCTTTAAAATAAAAGTTTCAATATTTCGATATTTTTATACCTTTGATCCATTTTACAAAAAGAAAATACAGTTTAGCAATCGAGCGCTCGTTCGACAAAAGCCGATTTAAATATTATCGATCGCGCCGAATATTGATTGATCGCTGATTATCTTAATACAAAAATCTATACACAAATATGAAAGAGGCCGTATTGAGACCACCACGTAGTCGAATCACCAGGCACACACCAACCTGCCCGTTATGTTCCAGAATTATTCAAGAACCAAAACATACCTGGCGTTCACGGTGGGGTAATTAGAATAACGGTCTAGACGTCAGGTGGGACAGCTCGACCTCTGGGATATTAGACTTTTTGCTGACGTAAGTGGGCATCAGAGGCGTAGCGAGGGGGGGGGACGGACATATGTCCCCAGGCGCCGACCTTAGGGGGGGGGGGGGCAAAATGGGTTGGAAATACAAATTGAAAGTTTGAAGGGGGGTGCAAATCGAAAGTTTGAATCAAAAGTCTGAGAGGGGGTGCAAATCGAAAGTTTGTCCCCGTGCGCCGGGAAAGGTCGCTACGCCTCTGGTTGGCATCGATTTGGTTTTGGTAGAAAGTCTCGGCCGTTTTTTGTAATCGTGTATTACAATAGCATCATCTTTGATTGATGGTTATGGATTTAGGATTTGTAATCGATAGGCACCATCATAACTGTGTGTGTATGTATGAGTATATGTGTGTGTTACTGTAAATATCTACATGCATAATATGGGCATATTATAGCCGTCAAGAACCCTAAAGACCAGCCTGAAAAGAAGGGGGTAATTACCTAATGTGGCATTTAATTTTATGGTGTCCTGTAAGGTTCAATAGGTTGAGAGAATGGTAAAATAATGTATATGAACATTGGTTTGTGAATGCTTTTGTTTTAACAGAGTTTATTCCAGGCATCTCTTCGTTCGGTTCCTTCCCCCCACACACACACACTCCAAACGAAATACAATTTATACAGAAAATATATACTTTTACCAGTATCCGCCCACCGGAAATTTTAGTCCGCCCCCCCCCCCCCGAAAATTGTAGGTTCTCATTACCCCCCACCCCCCTTTCAGAGTTTCTTCCAGGCATCTCTTCGTTCGCTCCCCTCCCCCTCCCCACACCAAACGAAATATAATTTATACAGAAAATATATACTTTTACCAGTATCCACCCACCGGAAATTTTAGTCCGACCCCCCCCCCCCCGAATTTTTTTACCGCCCCCCCCCCCCCCCCGAACGAAATGAAATTTATATAATTTATATAGAAAATATATACTTTTAACAGTGTCCGCCCCCCCCCCGAAGAAAGTTTACCGCCCCCCTCCCCCTTCCCCCGAAAATTTCAAGTGCCCCCCCCCCCCGGAGAAAAAAGTCTGGAAGAAACACTACCCCTTTCTCCCCCCCTTTGGAGAAAATAAATCTGGAACTGGAGGAAACACTGCTTTTTAAGGGGATATGCGCGGAAAAAAATCACAAAATAGCTTGTTTCTCGTCATGATGGGTTTCTTGCACTTTTGGATACTTTGTCCATTTTTGTACATAGAAAAAAATAACTTTCACGAGAAAAAAATATTTTATGTGTTTGAATTACGATTTTTATGACCCTATTAATTAAAAAATAATCAATTTTTCCCAACCTTACAAGCTCTCTATGAAAAGTTTTATATCCGTCATTATATTGTATTTGACATCATTGGAAAGCTGGATTTCTCATGTATTTAATAAACTTAATTTCCTACGTCTCGGAAACACCCAAAGCTTACAATCGGCTTTGCAGTTTACACAGATATGGTACTTTCCTGACCTAGTTTTCGTTACTTTTGGCTGTTTTTCTTAGTTCGCAGGTTTTTAACACTAAAAAGCCTACTACTTTTTTATTTATTAAACAATGCCAACCATATTTTCAGTAAATGTTCTTGATGCAAAAATACAACTTTTGTCACGAGGGAATTGTGATTGCTTTCATAGAAAAAAAGTATTTGGTAATTAATATGCACATTTTGAAACTTTTGAATACTAAAAAGGGTACGATTTTTTAGACCTTGTAAAATTCTTACTAGGTATTATTTCAAAAAGTTGTCGTGACAAAAGTTTTAATATATATTGAAATATAAGCAGTTTAAATTTGATTGCTATAGATGAATAAATAAAAAAGCCTTAGCATTTTTAAAAGTACCGAAAAATTCAAAATGGCGGAGGTTTTTGGGTTTCCATAACAACCAAAATTGTTTTCGACCCTTTTTTTTAACTGTTTAATACTTACTTTTATATGCCTAATATGATTAAAGTATTCAAAAGGCTTTAGATCTTAAGCTGTAAAAAAATAGAAAAAAAACATAGCATATCCTCTTAACAAAACAGAACAAAGCTTTTCATAACATCGCAACTGTTTTAGTGAATAAGCATTGTAGGGATTGTGAAAACATAATGTCTGGGAATTTGTTAAATTATAAGACGTGATGCTATACGTAAGTGGCATACAAAATTATATGGGTTGTCGTATGTAAAGTTGTAAAATAAAATGTTTTATACACTCAAATCAATTTTCAGCCAAATTTTTAATGAACTAAAGGAAGGTTATCCACGAAATTTTAATTTTCTTCGAAAATAGTGGATTACTGTTCCTGTTGATTGTAATTACACTTGCTGACAGACTATGAATTAGTTGATGAATGGATTATAACCGTGGAGCGTTGTTAACTTTAGTCAGTTTTTTTTTTCAAATAGATGAAAGAATAGATGCTCAGAATCTTTTCACTTGACATTTCTAATACCGAATTTTGAAAGTAAAAAAATAAGAACTTGATAAAATATGTAAAGGGGAGGACAGTAGTAGTAAGCTCTGAAGTCATATGAAGGAGAAGAAAGGGAACGATTTTTTAAATTTTAGATGTGTGATAATCGTGGAGGGTGTGTGGGGAGAAGGGGTAATTAAGTTTTTTTTTTTTTTTTTAAAGTTAGATTTTTTAAAAAAATATTTCTTTTTTTTTTGACCCCAGAAACAAAAGGCCGAGAAGCGTTTTTTTTTTTTTTTTTCAAGTTTGACATAAAATTTATTATTTCTGCATCACTTATATTGCAAACAAATTACAATGAATTTACAAGACAGCAAAGTTTATGAAAGACAATCAACCGGGCAAAACACTGGCTTTCAACTTCTCAAGATTGTGAGAACATGCATGTGTTAAAAAGTCTAACCACTTGGTATCCTCAGCGTTTTTTTTTTTTTTTTTTTTAAGCATTTCATGTTTATCTTTTATTGAAATAATGTAAAGTAAACCAGTTAACCCAGTTAAAAAAAAAAGAAATACAATGTTTCTATATCCTTATTTCTGTTACTTATAATTTTTTTTAAAACTGATAACTAGGTTCTACACAAAAGTAAATATCAAATGAACCACAAAAGCATCCAATCCCAGGATAATTATTCAAAGTTTTTGATGAAATGATAATTGATAATGTACAGTGTGGAAGGTGACGAGGCATACTTGGTTATTGGTAGTAGAGCTCCAAATTCATTCCATCGTGAATTTCATAATCTCCCAGAGTAACGTGGTCTTTGAATATTGTGTACCATTTCTTTAATACTATTTTGTCAGCTCTGGTGCCAGTTTGTGCAGCTATCAACTTCTTCAAGTCTCCTATGGTGTCATCTTCATTGCACTTCACCCGCACTTTCTTGCCGAGACGATCATTACAAGTAATTTCTAGCATTTCTTGACAATCTGTCACAGCTTTTCCTTCCAATTTAATTTATTACCTGTTAAGTTTATTTTACGCTTGTCGGTTTTCTGTTTTCAATGGCTAGACTATTTGCTTTACAATATAATCAGAGTGAAGTCAGCGTTTTTTTTTTTTTTTTTTTTTTTTTTTTGGACGTTTTTTTTTTTTTTTTTTTTTTTTTTTGGACGTTTTTTTTTTTTTTTTTTAGTAAGATAAATTTTAATAGCTGGAATTAAAACATTACGTTCAAAATATATTGCCAAAGAACTGAAGAAAAAATCCACTTTATTGATTATTGCATGATATTTTAAAATGTCTTTTTTTTTTTTTTTTTTTTTTTTTTAATACTTTTATTTGCAATTAAAACAAGTACATCAACATCAAAATTTTTAACATAATTTTGAACACCAAATGAAAACGAAAGGTTTTGCAAATGTACATAATGAATATTTACATGATGTCATGTATTTGATTATAAAAAAAATTGCAAAGGGTGACAGTAAAAGGGGTTAAGGTCAAATGAAAGTGTAAGAAGTCTGGGTGGGGCGAGGAAAGGAAATTTTTCAGAGAGGGTCAATGGGACAGTGAAGCATTTTCTATGTAGGGAAACAACTGAAGTCAGCGTTTAAACGGCGATGACGTTATCAACTGAATGTGAGTGTGAATAGTAAATTATTACAGAATAACCTTTTTAAAAAGTTTTGAGTTATATTCAAATGCAGTGTTTTTCATTCCACATAGACACTAAAAAATATGTATCTATATTTACTATCAAATTCGAAACATTTAATCGTGTAGTAAAATCCTATAGATTTACTCTGTATTAAAAGATAAAGATCAATACGTGTCTATTGCAGTGTTACACCGAGTTGCGCCGCTTTTTATGTCATCGTCTAAATATTGAGTTTCTTCCCTTGTAGTGGATGACCGATTTAGAGTATCTGCCCTTTTTTTTAATTTCTTTTTTTTTTAAATTTCATCATTCGTCTGCAGTGGCGTAGTTATAGGAGGGCGGGTAGCCCTAGCTTCTATGGGTGGGTAAATCTGATGGGTGGGCATAGATCTGATGGGTGGACCTAGATCTGATGGGTGGGCCTAGATCTGATGGGTGGGCCTAGATCTGATGGGTAGCCCTAGCTCTTATGGGCGTGTCCGGCTCTGATGAGTAGCCCTAGCTCTTATGGGCGTGTCCGGCTCTGATGAGTAGCCCTAGCTCTTATGGGCGTGTCCGGCTCTGATGAGTAGCCCTAGCTCTTATGGGTGGGTCTAGATCTGTTGGGTTGGTATAATTTTTATGGGTGGGTTAAAATCTTGTGGTATGTACCAGCCATGGTGTGTGAAAATATGGGCAGGCTTACAGAACTTGCAAGAAAACTAAGAGGGTTTCGTAATACAGCCGAATGAAGTATCCTTTCTAGACTGAAGTCAGATAAACTCTTCTATATTTACAGCAAAGTCATTTGCAGCTGTGATTTACTTCTTGTTATTTGATTTACGCTTAGTGGTAAATTCAATGTTGTTGACAACGTAGGCCAATTAGATTTATTTGGTAAAACGCCGAAATTACGCAGAGTAGGCCTACCCATCAGAGCTGGGTGGGCTCAGAAACATCCTACGCCAGACTTTCGAATGATTAGTTTGTAATCCGACCCAGAGGCGTAGCGACCCTTCCCGGCGCCCGGGGACAATGACAAACTTTTCGATTTGCACCCCCCCTCAAGATTTCGATTTGCACCCCCCCCCCTCAAACTTTCGATTTGCACCCCCCCTCCCTCGAGATTTCCATTTGCACCCCCCCTCGAACTTTCGATTTGCACCCCCTTCAACCTTTCAATTTATTTTTCCAACCCATTTTGGCGCCCCCTACGGTCGGCGCCCGGGGACATATGTTCCCCCCCCCCCCCCCCCCCCCCCCCTCGCTACGCTACTGATCCGACCACACGGTCACAGTGTGTAGCAGTAGTCCTTATAAATAAAAAAAAAACACTTTAAGGAAAGGGACATAATTCAAACATTCGTAGAACAGGGAGAAAACTCATCCGTGGCCTACCAAGTCACACAACGCTATGATTCACTGAGATTGTCGTGGCTGATGCGCCGACATCATAGCGCATTAATCTAGGGACGAATCCCGCACTTTGTCTACTAAGTTGCGTATGTCCCGCGGCGCAGTAATACAAGCCGTGCTTTAATAAAACGTCCCCCCAACAATACAATTCCGTTCATGCATTAGCTCCCCTGCAATTTTATTGTATTTTTTTTTTCTTTTTTTTTGCGCTCGATTCTAATAAACATTACAGAATACTCATTGAAGAGGCATAACACTGGACTATTGTATGTCAATAATGACAATATAAATTATTTAACCAACTTAACTGAAACCTTCTGACTTCCAGTTTGGCGTATACACAGTGGGAGAATTATGACATACTCAACAACCGCGAGGTTAAAAAGTGTAACAACTAAGATCATATATTTGGACAAAATGATTATGTTGTGTAATCGTGAAGCGCTTTCTTTATTACCTTTATTTTATCTTTTTTTTCTGCATGTTTCTGTTAGTAATTACCCCGTAACTTTTTGAAACAAATGAGAACATTGTAGGGGATCTTGGCGACCTGTGTCTTGAGTGTTGGATATTTTGTCCCCTTTAGAGGCGATAAGAGTGCAGGACCTTAATTTGTGTTGTTGGTTTCTTTTGAGTGGGAATGTGGTGTGTGTGTGTGTGGTGTGTGTGTGGTGTGTGTGTGTGTGTGTGTGTGTGTTTGTGTGTAGTATTCAGGGTGGGCGCTGAACTATTGTCGCATTTCTTGTTATATTCGTGTCGCATTTTTTTTTCTTTTTTAGTTTCTTGGAAATCGTTGATGTTTTTCTCTCTTCTTCTGAATTTGTCAATGCTGCTGCCAGTTGCCTTTCAACACGTTTTTTTTCTTCAGTATTTCCATTGTTGTCATGTCTTAATCCCAGAATTATTATCAATATTATTTTGCTTCTTTCTGTTACCTTTCTCCATATCTTTCTGTCCTATTTGTGTAGTGTTCACCGCGTACATTAGACTCTGGTTTGTTGAGTGTTTCATGTTGTGTCTATCCTAGGTGAGCAGAGTTTCTTCCAGGCATCTCTTCAGAGGTGCTCAGCCCCTCTGAAGGAAGTCTACCGCACCCCCCTTCCTTCCTTCCTTATACGGAAACCGGCTCAGAAGGTTCACTTCCATTAGCCAGGCAGGCCTCAGTGTGGCAAACCTTACCATAAGACCAAGTTTCCCACACATCGGTCGCTAATTCCGTGGGCTCTCACCGGGCTTTCCTTCCCCACCCACCAGACGCGGGACGTGGGGACGTCGTCCTACCGCCTGGTACCCGACTTGATCGTGGGGGGCGTTCGGCCACCCGCATCCCCCTACCCGAACGAATTGGAATTTATATAGGAAATATATATTTATACCAGTGTCCGCTCCCCGAAAATATAAATTGCCCCTCCCCCCGCCCTCCGGAGATAAAAGTCTGAAAGAAGCACTGTAGGTGAGTTTGTGATTCTGGCTGAACTAGCGCTCGGAGGACGATCAGTACATGAGACGTGACATTTCGCGAGTACTACCATCCAGTAACGTCACAAGGGGAGTATGGGGGTGCGGACCTCAGTCATGGAAGGGTGGAGTGGGGGGGGGGAGTATAATAGAAAAAAAAAAGCAAAATATACAAAGCAAAATTTCTCAATATCAAATAATGATAAATTAGAGTTTACATAAATGGGGTCGGCGCAGTTTATGGCTGCTAAACTGAAAAGGCTCGACATTCAATCAAGTCAAATTTGGTGTCAGATTGCATTGTCATCGGGTTTTGTCATCATGCAAAGTTTTGAAATGAATCGGTTAGTGGCCGTTAGTCAGAAAGTTCTCGATATATGGCTCGGCATTGTCGATCGCCGACGTCAGACTGAGAAAGCAAGTTAATTTTTTTTTCTTTCAAGTTATTTTCTTTTAAAAATCAATTTAGATCTAGATCTAGATCTAGTAATAAAAACGAAACCTAAATTCTGTTTTTGTAATTACATTTTTTTTTTGCCTCAGACATGTAATTTACAGCGTCAGTTGTGTGTGTTCGCTTTAGTATTACAGTTTTCATCACCGACTTGTGAGGACTGATACAGATTTACAATAGTAATAATTCTTTCTTACTTGTAGCCTACTTTCATTCATTTAAGATGGTTTACTTATACATAGATCTAATACAAAACGTCTAAAAATTAAAAAAATAAAATAAAATGAAAAAAAAACCAACCTAAAACTGAAAATGCAAATGTGTAATTAAATGATGATTCAATGGATTTTTTTTCTCGGCGTGATGGGCTGAGAGGACGGGGGGGGGGGGGGGGGGGGGGGGAATAGGGTGGAATTTGGGTTTTTAAGTAGAGCTGAAAAAAATTTGGGATTACAGAGAATTAAAATGATACAAATTTTAAGCAATCGGAAAAGTTATGTTATTACAATGAGACACATCAAAGCAAACACTCTTCCCTTTCAAATATCTATATCTATACAGTCCTCAAACAGTTTTTTTATATTAATTGAATTGTTTTAAACATTTAAATCAGTAATAATAATTTATTTGATAGATTTTACACAGCATCAAAGACATGAACATCAATTGCATATATAATAATCAAATGGAGAAAATAAACTGGCATAAGAACTAGACTAAAATAAGGTGTGCAAACTCGTTTTCTCTTGACTGCTTAATTTACTGTGCTCCGTCCTTAGCTGCGGAGTCAAAAGTTCACATTGAAGCCACCCATGGACAGAAATAGAAACGACCGTGGGAGAAGTGTCTCTGTAATACACATACTGATCTATCATTCCTAAACTTTTCAAGACATAAAATTGACCCTTGGCAATGAGGGCACGCTACCTTGAAATATCCGCCAGTCCGGTTGAGTGGGGAGGGGGGGGGGGGGGAGTGTGTGTGTGTGTGGGGGGGGGGGGGTGAGGTGTGTACCTCTTTATACCATTCAGGTTGTGCACTTTTAAAAACCTGGGAAACAGAAGATTGTTCTAATGTTAATTTACTTGGGGCTGATCGAGTGATGTTTGGCTTGAGACTGTCCTTATATGCATCTAGTTTATTTGCTTCTTCTGTAGTTCCAATGTTAGTTTCCTGTAAAAGTAGGATGTCAATATTGTGTTTATTTATTATGTTGTTTATATAATGTGTTTTGTCCCTAGCCCCCCTGATGTTCAATGTTGCCAGAGTTAGCATGAATTATTTGGGGTTTTCTTTCGAACATCTGTTTCTGGAGGGCTGGATGGTGGTGGTCTTTTAACGCCAAACTTTCCAGCCGCTGGTTTGCTATCCCGTTGGGCCATGGTCACGACCCTTTGAGGTGGCTTTACTGTAGGTAATTGTTTTTTACTTGAACTGATTGCTTAACTATATGACAGTTGACCTGATACCTTTGTTGCTGATATACCTTGTGAGCTTTTAATTTCCTTTAGCGGTTTCGTTATGTTTTCTGAACTAGTGTTATCTTGAAGAATATCATTTATTGTTTCGTCGACTGCCTCCAAATTTTCTTGATCCCCATCTTTTTGAGACCCTGTTTCTATGGAATTTCTTGTCGCTATTGTCTCCATGGCTTCGGCCTCTATGGTGATTTCTGTTACGCTTTCGTTAACTTGCTGTGATGCTGCAGTGGTATGATGTGCTTCAGTTTGGCCATCTACTCCAAAGGCATATTCTACCTCTCTATGCCTTGCTTCTCTAAGCATTTCATTTTGTCTTTCTCCGTCAACGTCAACGTCATAACTGTCCCAATGCTTTAAGAAATTTCTATTGTTACTTAGATGCTCCCTAACTTCTTCTTTATCATTTGCATCCCAAGGCTCAATTGCCCTGTACTGTCCATCTACTAGCTGGAAGCCGTCAAGAGCGCGAATCCTTAAATGCTAACACATTTTAGGCAGGTGCCTGTCTATGTTGCAGTGGCAACATTGCACCCTCCTCCCATTGAGGATTATAAGGACTCTGCTCTCCTTGTTGGCCTCATTTGTAAGTATAATATAGTGTGGGACACTCTCCACATCTTCTTTCTCCAGAGAGATGGTGAATTGGACCACATTTGATTGGTCTATTCTCTTAAATGTTGGTGTTGAGGCCTGACTGCTTATAGATTTCAGAATCGCCATTATATCATCGTCGCTTGTCTTGGAAGGCAGCCATTTCAGCATGCCCCTTTGCCCAGATTTATCGGCGTGGGTTATTGATATTCTCTGCACTCTGTATCTGGATGTTACCCCAGGTGGCAAATCTCTGTGAAATTCTTTTAGGTGCATTTTCTCATATAATTACTTTGATCTAATGGTGACATAACATTTACGCAGTGTCCCGTAGTTATACAGACCTTCAAATTCAGCTGGTGATAGGCTACATAACATACATAGCTCTCTTTTTAGTTCGTCAGCTGTGAGAATAGCTAAAAAAAACCTCGTCTATGAAAATCTCTAGAGTTTTTGGCGCATGTCCTGCCAAGCCAAACTTAGGCAGGAATAGCCGTTTGATGTATTTTTCCGACATAGTATATAAAATGTGAAGAAAAAACAACAACAACACACACACAAGGTTCCATATGGAAATACACACAAGTTTAAATAAGTAGAGATGAAATTAATATAAATAAGAGATGACTGAAATCATAACAATTCTGTATTCCGAATCACAAGAACAATCGAAAGTTTCATGTATCTACAAAAATAACTTTTAAAATAGCTAAACGCTTTATATTTATACTAGATACAAATAATTATTTCAAAAGTGAATAAAGTGTAAAGGTAAAACAAAATTAACCATGTGAAAATGTAATACTTAAGTTTAATTAATAAGGTTCATATGACGATCTAATCAGTGGCGGAACTAGAAAAAAAGGGCCACCCCGCAAAGAAATTTTTGGGCCCCATATATATATATATATATATATATATATATATATATATATATATATATATATATATATATATATATATATATATATATATATATATATATATATATATATATATATATATATAATATACAAAATACGAAAATGCCAACATAGATTAGTCATTTCGGGATTGTACGAGTTTTTAATAAAATTCTTAGTTTTGATAAAAACATTAAAAAAAACAAGTTACAACAACAAGTCATTAGCATGAGTGCTATTAATCTGTTATTGTAAATCTCTGTTTTAATATAGATCTATGTTTTCTATGATGCTCCTGTCAGAAGGTAGGTCGAAAGAATATTAAGCATGAAAGCTTTGTATTTGCAATGGTTTCTTGCGTTATGTTTATGTTCATGTTTTGTTTTTGTATTTATATTATTAATTTTAAATACTTTTCATTTTTATGATTTGTCATTCTTTACTATGTTTTTTTAAATAATAACTAAGAGAAATAATTGCTGTTTAATTTTTTAGTGCAAATCTATTAAAAGGTGCTTAAGAGCACACATATTTGACTATTTAAAAAAGGGAGATAAGTCATGGAAGTGGTTAGAACGTTTACCTATCTTTCACGCGATGGATTTATTTTCAAAAGAATTTTGCCGACAAAAGCGTGTGTTTGATAGTAGGAGAAAGAGGACTCGGGATGGTGTCTATAGAATAAAGATAATTAAACCGTTTTTACAAAACACAACCATCAAGTCAAAAATGCAAGAAAATTATTTTTTTTAGCTGTAAAAAAATTGATTATGGTCGGCTGTGGGCCCCTAAACGGCCCGGGGCCCCCCGCATTGCGGGGTCTGGCGGCACTGTAGTTCCGCCCCTGGATCTAATACCGTTTTACATACTTCTGAATTTAGTGGAACACAATCGACTTTTGAAAACTTTTAAAGGTTGTTTCCCTTTCCAGTTTTGAATTTTTGAACAGGAAGTAAATAATGCAGTTAAATAATGAGGTAAAGCAAATTAATTCACATCTCTCGAAACATATTAGACACTAATGTAAATATAATACAATATATGTAGGGATATATCTACAGACCTATATATATATATATATATATATATATATATATATATATATATATATATATATATATATATATATATATATATATGTATATATATGTATATATATATATATATATATATATATATATATATATATATATATATATATATATATATATATATATATATATATATATATATATATAAAACATATAAACTATAAACCTATATATTGTAATAAGTTATCTACCCTGAACTAGGAAATACGCCTTACTGACATTTTTCGCATATTATGACGAAGCAAAGTATCTGTGTAAGTACTGGTCTTGTGACTTGTAATTTTACTTATGTGATGTTGGTCACGTGATTGGGGTAGTATATATATGTGCGTGTCGTGGGTGGATGAGTGGTGATTGACATACATCTAATTGCTACCTATTTCATATGTCTTATTTAGACATGTTCGCTATCTTTGACTTTTATTATTCGCAGGACGTGTTTACTTAAGAATATGGAGCATTGACTTTGAGAGGGCGTAGTTTGTAAAAGAAAACGATTTGAACTTTTTTTAAAATTTTAAATCCCAATTTAATTGATACCAATGTCTGTAAATTATGGAGCTTAATGTCTGTAGATTGTGAAGCTTAATGTATGTAGATTGTGGAGCTTAATATTAGTCTGTAGATTGTGAAGCTTAATGTATGTAGATTGTGGTGCTTAATTTTTGTAGATTGTGGAGCTTAATGTCTGTAGATTGTGGAGCTTAATGTCTGTAGATTGTGGAGCTAAATGTCTGTAGATTGTGTAGTTTTATGTCTGTAGATTGTGGAGCTTAATGTGTGCATATTGTGGAGCTTAATGCTTGCATGTTATATATTGTTAATTAAAGGTCAGAGTAAATTATGGAGCTTAAATATCTTCATACTACATGTTGTGAAGCTTAGTTTTAGACCTAAAAGTCTGTACCAAGTAGACTTTTGAGATAATGTCTCCATTAGATTGTGGAATAAAATATGCGAAGATTTTAAATTGTGGAGCCATTGTCGCGTTTAATGTCTACGTAACAAATTTGAGCTAAATTTCTGTACATAACAGTCATTGTCGAGTTTAGTGTCTACGTAACAAATTTGAGCTAAATTTCTGTACATAACAGTCATTGTCGAGTTTAGTGTCTACGTAACAAATTTGAGCTAAATTTCTGTACATAACAGTCATTGTCGAGTTTAGTGTCTACGTAACAAATTTGAGCTAAATTTCTGTACATAACAGACATTGTCGAGTTTAGTGTCTACGTAACAAATTTGAGCTAAATTTCTGTATATAACAGTCATTGTCGAGTTTAGTGTCTACGTAACAGATTTGAGCTAAATGTCTGTACATGACAGACATTGTCGAGCTTAATGTCTACGTACAGATTGTGGAGCTAAATGTCTGTAAGGAACAAATTGTGGAGCTTATTGCACCAGGGAGATAGGCACACATGTCTGAAATAAGTAGGTTCTAGAGCTAAATGTCTGAGCTAGGATGACTGTGGACCTGCATTGAGGTGTTATGAAACTAGATGTCTGCTATTTGCGTATAAATATTAGCGTGACAGAAAGTCTAAAGAGCTCTGAGTGCAGTTAGCTGTGCATACACGGCACTGTAGATATATATCGCATTACAGTGTCTTAGTGTGTGTGGTGGGGGGGGGGGGGGGGTGGGGTGGGGTGGGGGTGGGTAGTGTGTGTGTATTGATTTGCTGTTATGATCATTTGAATTAGCTTTTAACTACACATTTATTCCGAGAACAATTATTTTTCAGAATTCTAAATATCACAAATATATACTTTTCCAAGGTAAAAAAAAATGAACTGTTACTGAATGACAGAAAGTTACCGCGTTAAAATGATGCGTGGGTTAAAATTTTTTTACTCATGGTGTGTTGTTGAATGAGTAATATATATCGTGTGGCTATGTGGTTCAGTGGTGTAGCGAGGTCGGGTGTCACCCGGTGTGGCACTTAATGGTGTCACCCCCAAGAGGCGTAGCAACCCTTACCTGGGACAAACTTTCAAATTTTCGATTTGCACCCCCCCCCCCTCAAGTTTTTCTCTATATATTTTGCTATTTTTTGCCTTGGTGTCACCCCTCTAAATGGTGTCACCCGGTGCGGTCCGCACCCCTCGCTACGCCTCTGATGTGGTTGACGGTATAGTGCGGTTGAGGGTGTTGTAGGGATGTGTGGTTGTGAGTTATGTGTGGATGTGTAGTTTAGAGTAGAGTGTGGCTATGTGGTTGACAGTAATATGTGCAGTTTGGCTGTGTGGTTGCTAAAGCTATTTGTGCCGTATGGTTGTGTGGTTGATAGAGCTGTGTGGTTGATATAGCAGTGTGGTTGTGTGGTATGTAGAGTAATTTGTGCCGTATGGCGGCGTGGTTGAGAATGATGTGTGGCTGATAGGTTGTTAAAGAAATCTGTGCCGTGTGGCTGTGTGGTTGATACAGCCGTGTGGCCGTGTGGTAGATACAGCCGTGTGGCGGTGTGGCAGATACACCCGTGTGGCTGTGTGACAGATAGAACTGTGTGGTATGTAGAGCCGTATGGCTGTGGTTGATATAGCCGTGTGGCTGTGTGGTTTTGATAGAGCCCTGTGGTTGTGTGTTAGATACAGCCATGTGGCTGTGTGGTTGACACAGACGTGTGGCTGTGTGGTAGATACAGCCGTGTGGCTGTGTTGTTGATACAGCCGCGTGGCTGTGTGGTAGATAGAGCCGCATAGCTGTGTGGTAGATACAGCCGTGTGGTTGTGTGGTAGATACAGCCGTGTGGCGGTGTGGTAGATACAGCCGTGTGGTTGTGTGGTAGATACAGCCGTGTGGTTGTGTGGTAGATACAGCCGTGTGGTTGTGTGGTAGATACAGCCGTGTGGCGGTGTGGTAGATATAGCCGTGTGGCTGTGTGGTAGATACAGCCGTGTCAGAGGCGTAGCGAGGGGGGGGGGGCGGGGGGGGACATATGTCCCCAGGCGCCGACCTTAGGGGGGGGCGCCAAATTGAAAGTTTGAGGGGGGGGGGTGCAAATGAAAAGTTCGAGGGGGGTGCAAATCGAAAGTTTGAGGGGGGGGTGTGCAAATGAAAAGTTCGAGGGGGGGTGCAAATCGAAAATTTGCTCCCGAGGGGGGCGCCAAATTGAAAGTATGTCCCCGGGCGCCGGGAAGGGTCGCTACGCCTCTGAGCCGTGTGGTAAAGATGTGACATGCGACAAGCTCAGCCTTCGCGTGAATTATGCCTCGCCTACCTGAGCGCCTTCAGTCAACTGGCTAGCTGCTACAGGTAACACGTTCACAGAGCTAGGTCTACATTTTTTATTTACCGGGACTCTCTCAACAGTTCATACATTAAAGACACCACTCCGGAATCAATCGGTAAGTTTTTTAACCCGTTGATCGACTAAATGTAGCCTATTTGTTTTTTTTTTTTTTTTTTTTTTTTTTTTTTTTTTTTTTAAATTTTTTTTTTATATTTTTTTTTTGTTTTTGTTGTTTGTTTTGTTTGTTACATCTGTGTTTTTCGTTTGTATGCGGTGTACAACACAAATAGTATTTTCATAATATTTCAACGTTGACGGGGTCCATTTTCGTTATGAGGGACCATCCGTTTATTGCTGGTTCCTCAGTGCTGGGCCACTAACTCAGTGGCGTAGCCAGGATCGTCTCAAGGAGGGGGGGGGGTTCCAATTTTTACCCGGGGACAAACTTTCGATTTGCACCCCCCCCCTCAAACGTTCGATTTGCACCCCCTCCCCCCTCAAACTTTCGATTTGCACCCCCCACCCCTTTAAACTTTCCATTTGCACCCCCCCTCAAACTTTCGATTTGCACCCGCTCCTCATACTTTATATATATATACCGAGGGGTCTATGGGGGGGGGGGGGGTTATGACCCCCCCCCCTAACCCCCCCTGCCTACGCCACTGCACTAACTCCTCTCACCAGAGGTAATTTAAATATCAGTCTGTATGTATTCTATTCTAGGGAGCTTTTAGCATTAATGGATTTTAGATTGATTACTGTGAAAATCTCAACACATGTTATAAAAGTTAGCACAAACTCGTATTCTTAACCCTAGTCTAAATATCCTAAACTGATATGTTATTGCCGATTAGAAAATAAGAACCATTGTTTTAGGATTACATTACTTGAAAGGGATGGAGGTTTCATCCTAGAATCGTCGCCTAACCCTTACCTAACACTAATCAGGGTCATATAAACCTACATCGGCACACCACTGTGTACGTTCTCAAGGGTCCCCATACTATAAATTTTATTTAATATAGTTATCATTGTAAATCATTTTGATAGTCCTATACTTGGAGGGTAGGGGGTGTTTGTAGCAGCGAGATCAATCTCTACCTCTCCCCCACCCGCCACCCCCTCTGGAAATCCTCAAATGAAACTAGCATCAACTTTTTATCCTGAGCTTGTAATATGCTATCAGACTAGCATTGCTCACACTGTTCCATTAAAAGCTTTTGTTTCCTGCCCCGCTGCGTGCATTGTTTACAGTCTGAGGCTCCAAAGGTTGCGGTCTATTTAATTATTTAATTATAATTAGCATCCACACCATCACCATCTTCGATATTTGAAAAGATGGATTATCATTAGCATGAACGGGCAACTTTTAAAACTTCTTTACTATCTAATTATCTCTTAAGACAGCAGAATATGTCTGTTTTTCCATACCGAGTATGGATTAGGGACCAAGGTAGGGTAAAAATCGCTATGATCGCAAGTAGGGTTGAGTATAAGTTAAAGGCTTGATTTTAGGTTTAGAGTATCAATTCCAGCAAGTGCGATTATGTCGAAATCGTGAGTGTTATAACCTGACCACTATCACTGCAAACATATACACTGACCACACCCCACTACCACTGCAAACACATGCACTGAAGCAGACACGCAACAAACACACACATAAACTGACACAAAATATAAACACACATGTTTTCAGGAGACCGCAAACACATACACACACACATTAGCACACTGAATAGCAGCTAAATCAACCCTAACGAAGTTCGTCAGCACTTTTGAGCGTTTGTTTACACCGGCTTGTCAAGTAGCACACCTAAGTTAAGGGGGTGGGGCTAAGAAAGAGTGTATTGGGACAGTGTCACGGATGGGTAATTAAGTAATGACAACACAAAAACACGTGTCGTCCATTAAGCAACGTCCGGTCATTTCATTAGTCCTTGCGTATTCGTCTAGAAGACAGTGGTGGGGAGGGGAGAGAAAAGGCTGCTACGCTTTAAACGCCAACTTTCTAATTAGTTAAACTGGTAATACTACTTGTCAAATCTAACCTACCTAGCAATTGTTTAATTGTTTTGATGCATTTTTATATCTCTGAAACGAGTAAATAATTAGCTCATTTTATGCAAAGTGACTTAGTCGTTTTGATCACGTATTTTAAAGACTCCTTTGTCAAATTCCAAATGTATACAAAGACCTGATCAATTGTTCATGTTTTGATGACGTTTTTCTTGTAAATAATTCATTAGTTGTATTTTCGTTATGTAGATAGGCGTGGTCGAATCAGTCACACGTCACCTTGTATACATTACAGAGTGATGTTCTGATGCTTCATTGATAAAAGAAATGAATGGTGTTCGTCTTTAGCCTGGAGGGTTTGTGTCTAATGTAATGGGTTTATTTTGTCGCCAGTGAAGGAGGAGATAGGGGTAGTGTTAAGACATGTGTATACAACATAGGCGTGACACCATTGGATTAACCTATATGCACGACACACTTGGTACATACACAACATACTTAATACATACACAACACACTCAATACATAAACAACATATCTAATACATATACAGCACAAATAATGTATACACAGCATATTTGACACAACAAATGTAACACAACACATATAAATTAAGATACATATTATACGACATGATTGACCCATACACAATATACTATATATATATCTATATAACACACTTAATACATATTTTAACACACTTATCACATATACGACATGATTAACATACACAAAACATACTTAACACATTTACAACACACTTAAGACATACACAACACATTTAACTAATATACGACATAATTTATACATTAAAAACATACTTCACGCATACATAAGGCACTTAATACACAAACTACACACTTAAGAAATATTCGATATAATTAACAGATGCACAACATACTTAACACATACACAATACACTGAATGCATACACAAAAAACATAAACATACACCCGCATCAGAAAAACAATGTTTTAAAGGAATTCTAGCTCCTGACAGAAACTCATTGCAAAAACACCAACAGTTTTATTTCCTGGCTTCAATGTTAACAAGTGTCCAACATTCAGCAAATGATTTAGGCCTACAACCATTGCTATCTTTGATGATGATGTTATTTTAACTGACCACTACATGACCAGATGAGTTGTCTAACCTGACCTTGACAATGGACACTTGTACCAAATGGCAGTGTCATGCTACTTGTAGTTATTTAAGAACGATTTCATTTCAGCCCAAACCCTAAACTCTAATTGTACAGCTAGTCTTAAATTATAAATTTATTATAAATTTATTTCTATTGTACCAATTTTAGACTAGGAGGGAGGGGGGGGGTGGTTGTTCAAGAATAAATATTGACCTAGAGTTATAGTCTTTATAAAGTGGAGATATTACAATTCCTATAATAGACTATGATGGGTATTGCAACATAATTAACATAGTATTACTGGATTTAAAAAAAAAATTATTATACACACATATTTTACATAGTATTACTGGAATAATCTGTTTTTCTAGTAACTATAGTAGACTAGAGCTGCTATGCCCCCTATAAATAAATGCCCAGCAAACTTACTTTAAGATAGGATAAATTTTGTCCGGCTGAGTACATCAAAAGAAGGGTTTGTTTGTTTTAAAATTGGGTCAAGGTTTTCTACCATCATCTACTTCGAGGCTCAGGTCATTTATTTCCCCCCTATGTCACCCCATCATGCCTTTACACGATCATCTTTTTTTTCTTCTTTACTAAGCTTAGTGGCACACCTAACTCATACATCTTGGTATTTCTTACCTCCCTTGAATCTAAACCCACATTCTAATGTAAAAGTGATGCACCCTTACAAGTCTATATTTTATAATTGGATTAGTTTGGCCCCGTCTTGAATTTGCCAAAGTTAAACGTAATAGTATATCCAAGACGGTCCTGTTGAATGTTAAGTAAATATTCTGTTAAAATACCTGCGGCCCCTGGTCGAGTAGCCGGCCTTGTTTACGCGACAACTCTGCGCGCTTATTCACGCGTTCTAAAAATAGACATCTGAACTTTTGAATAAAATTTGTAAAAGTTGAAACTGAATCGTATAGGAGCTGAACTGAAGCTCAATGGTTCCATGACAGTGAATCGTATCTGCTCTTTTATTTTAAGGTTCTCTGACTTGTTCTCAGCGTTAGGTAAATAGGGCAAAATCTAATCCAGTGTTTCTTTCAGGCATTATCTGGGGGGGGGGGGGGCGCACTTAAATTTCCGGTGCTAACACTGGTTGAAATATATATTTTGGAATATAAAGTCTATTGTATCGGAGGGAGGGGGGTTGTGCTTATGAGATCAAGCTAGCGTAACACAAGTTTTATAATGCCATCAAATACGATGTGAATTAATGTAGATTTACATCCTTACGTGTCTATGGGGAGGGGAGCGGCTTGGGCGTTTGTGACAATGTGTGACATGACGGGGAAGGGGGTGTGTTAAATAGTGTAGGGACACATTTTTGCATTGTAAGGTTTGAAACATAATTTTAGGATTTTATTCAATTTTTTTTTTAAAGATATTTTTGTTTTGTAAATTGTTGTAGAAATTGATCCATACTCTCAATATTGACAAAGATCAGTTCATATATTGTGAAGAACGCGATGTTTTAAAACAGAAATTGAAAGTGTTCGAGTGAGGTACAGCATTAATTTTTTTTTTTTAGTGGGTCAGAATTTTTGTGACGATGTGTGACAATGGGAAAGAAAGGGGGGGGGGGAGATAAAATAGTTAAAGCGTAACGTCCTTTGTGGACGCCTACTAAAATAAAATATTTCAGATTGACTATTATCTCCCCTTGCTTATTTTTTTAAATGTATAAATTTAGTTTTTTAGTTTTTTTTTTACTTTCTCGTAGATAGAGTATAGAGAAAGTATTGTAATCGTGCACAAAAATCACTTGAAATTTTGACAGTTTTGACCGTATTACACTTCAGTCCTTCATCACATCCGAAGTATAGAGGACTTATTTTAATCGGGCAAAAATTATCAATCCAGATTTCTCAAAATTAAGAGGTTTTATGCGTAATCCAATCTGAAAAGCTGGGCTTTGCAATTCTGTCCGTATGTCTGTGTGTCTGTCTGTGTGTCTGTGTGTATGTAAACACGATAACTTGAGTACCGTTACAGCTAGGTTGATGAAATGTTATATATAAGTATTTTATTAAAATCGTTGATCCGTATCAACTTTTGAACGATTTCCGATAACCGGAAGTGGTACTTTTTCTACTTTGAATTTTTCAAAAGCCTATAACTTGAGTACTATTTCAGATAGAAAAATGAAATTTTACATGTAAGTAAATGATCTGATTCTCTACCTTCTTTCACATTTTGAGTAATTTCCGTTGACCGGAAGTACCAATTTACGCTATTTCCGATTTTTCAAAAAACGCACGCAAATTTATAAAGTACTAATAATATTGCGCACTATTATGCACATGTTTTTTTTTTTTTGGCGTTCGCTTGGTGCGCAATTGTTTTTTCTACTAGATTTTATTCTATTTTTAAAAGTTTAAGTAAATAAAAATCATGTCTATATTCCGAGTTGCCATCCCACGTAGTGTTATATTAGAATATTCGAGAAAGCTCAGAGGAGATCACTCCCGGTTTATTAATGCGACATCTATGATTAATGTCATGCGATATAGCAAGAAACCCAATACCAACAGTTTTTAAACTCTCGTTTGTGAAGAGCTTGCCGCCAAGTTAACTGTAGGCCTATACATTCGTCAGGTCACGTGGTCTTGTACGGTGAAGTGTTGATTCGCGGCTCCGTGTAAATACGGAGGTACGTTTGGCCAAAACGTGCTTTACATAACAACATTAGGGTGACCTTTGACCTTACACCATTTGTAAAGGTGGCCTTGGAAGGAGAAAGTTGAACTTGGTGGTAAACACAGTTCATGATGTTATTTTGTGAGGTTGTAGGTTGGCTTTTAGTAATCGATATGTGATAGATTGGCAGTAGTTATTTGCGTATTCTGTGAGGCTGTGTAAATTCCATTTAACTGATCAATACAATAAACATGCAGCAGTTCTTTGGAATGCTTCTTTCTACCAAGTGTGTGACAAAGGGTCCCCCCCCCCCCCAAAAAAAAAACAACAAATAAATAAATAATTAAGGGTGGTTTGGGTTGTTTGTAAATATATTAGGTCTCGCCCATATCTAATTCACGTTATTTCAGCGAATGAATCCACCCCCCCCCCCCTTATCGAAACGTGTTATCACATATGCTAACCTACTATTAAAATCACCATATAAATATAATTTTATTTTTCCTCCCACTCGTTACTGAATTTATTTTCCATTTCGTTTTACAAAAGAAGCCAAAATTATAACCGTTACGCATGGCTGATTATAAAACGCATTGCAAAACATGTTATGAAAATAGCTGCTAATAGCTTTTTGGAGGTCGTTGAAACTTTCCACTTGATTGCGTTTATTGTCATCCATTTTTTAAATAGATTGTCGATTTAAAAATTAATGAGATGGTTATTTGATCAAGACATGGTGTGTTGACATTACATAACTGGTGCATGTTATGTATTGATGTTGTACACACTGATTGATGTTGTATCACAATGATTGATGTTGTATCACGTTGATAGATGTTGTACACACTGATTGATGTTGTACACACTGATTGATGTTGTACACACTGATTGATGCTGTATCACACTGATATATGTTGTATCTTATTGATAGATGTTGTATCACATTGATAGATAGTGTATCACATTGATAGATGGTGTATCACATTGATAGATGGTGTATCACATTGATAGATGGTGTATCACATTGATAGATGTTGTATCACATTGATGTTGTAACACACTTGTTGTGGACCGGACTACGATGTTGCCGTCCGGTTGCTTAGTTGCCGGCCGAATACGTTGCTGACACTGGCACGGGTACTATGTATCGCATAGATTGATGTTGTATCACACAGTCGATAGAGATGTTGTACACAGTGATTGATGTTGTACACACTGATGTTGTATCACACTGCTGGTATATATGTCGTATAAAAACAGATTCTGTATCACATTGCCGTTAAGATGTTATATTACAGTGATAGATGTTGTAACAAACAGGTAGATGTTGTATCACACTACTGGTGTAGATGTATTACACTACTGGTGTAGATGTATTACACTACTGGTGTAGATGTATTACACTACTGGTGTAGATATTGTATTACACTACTGGAGTAGATGTATTACACTTCTGGTGTAGATGTATTACACTACTGGTGTAGATGTATCACACTACTGGTGTAGATGTTGTATCACACTACTGGTGTAGATGTATACACTACTGGTGTAGATGTATTACACTACTGGTGTAGATGTTGTATCACACTACTGGTGTAGATGTTGTATCACACTACTGGTGTAGATGTTGTATCACACTACTGGTGTAGATGTATACACTACTGGTGTAGATGTTGTATTACACTACTGGTGTAGATGTTGTATTACACTACTGGTGTAGATGTATTACACTACTGGTGTAGATGTATTACACTACTGGTGTAGATGTATTACACTACTGGTGTAGATGTTGTATCACACTACTGGTGTAGATGTTGTATCACACTACTGGTGTAGATGTATCACACTACTGGTGTAGATGTTGTATCACACAACTGGTGTAGATGTTGTATCACACTACTGGTGTAGATGTTGTATCACACTACTGGTGTAGATGTATCACACTACTGGTGTAGATGTTGTATCACACTACTGGTGTAGATGTTGTATCACACTACTGGTGTAGATGTTGTATCACACTACTGGTGTAGATGTATCACACTACTGGTGTAGATGTATACACTACTGGTGTAGATGCTGTATCACACTACTGGTGTAGATGTATACACTACTGGTGTAGATGTTGTATTACACTACTGGTGTAGATGTATTACACTACTGGTGTAGATGTATCACACCACTGGTGTAGATGTTGTATCACACTGCCTTTTAAATGTTGTTTTACAGTGCCTGTATATTTATACTGACCAAACTCATTCAAAATGTTAAGATACAGTCTCTCAGTCTTATGCTGCCACATATACATTCTGTGTCTCACACTCCCTCACATAGCTTCAATTCTATCACCTTATGCATTAATCTAGCGACCACAACCCACCTGACCAACGTGTATCAATGTGTAGATTCAGACAGAGCCTCGTTTTTTCTGTATGTTGTTTATATCCTCCCAATACAGCACCATTTCTATAGGTAGCGCGAGGCTAGCCAAACTCAACTTGAATAGATCTATTTTTAATTCAGCTGAATTGGGTTGCATTCAATATTCGAGGCTAAATCTTAACACACTTCGTTGTAAAGTTAAGTGCGAAGTACTTAGAAAGTTATAATGTAGTAGATTTCATGAACATTCGAACTAAATTAACTTAATAGTTTGTTTTGTGTAGAGTTCTATGTCCGCCCGAGGGTTGATTAAGGACTATCAAAACTAAATGGCAGGACGGGAAGGTCACAGATGTAAACAATAAGTGCTACTAAAAATAACGTCACCCTATATGCCACGTGACCCGTGACGTCTTTGCCGAGCTAGGATTTCAGCTCTAGGATCTTTAACAGAAATAGATATAGTCTGTAAGTCTGTCTCGGTAGGATCACCAGAGATATAGATTTTGTCTGTCTTCGTCTGATGTGTTTTGTACTTTAAGACTAGCCGCCCTGTGGATTAAGAACACATTCCACCAGGTTTGTTTCTAGTTTGGATTTTATAAACTGTGAATTACTGAACTACACTTTATAAACTAAATGTTAAAAACAGGTGGTGATAATATATATATATATATATATATATATATATATATATATATATATATATATATATATATAGATATATATATATCATTGACTTTTAATGCACTCGATTTAAATTTTCCCGTGGACATTTATTAATGCATTTAAAATACTAAATAGGTTATTTGGATTATTAGTAAAACCTATTTGATTTGTTGAAATAGCATCTGTTTTACCCTCTGAAATATATCCTACGGACAAAAGAAAAAATTATTCAAAAGTATATAATTTGGTGCACAATTTGGAGGACATCTTAAAGACATTTGACTCAGATCGCTAAATAGTTAATTTATACATTACATATACAACCTGACGTAAAATATATTACTTGGACATTTTTGTCTAGCTTAACTTGAGATATATATATATATATATATATATATATATATATATATATATATATATATATATATATATATATATATATATATGTATATATATATATATATATATATATACTATTTGAGATCAAACATTTTCATTATAACCCAATTAATTATCTTATACGCCACGTCACGTGTGGACTTTAGATTTATGTTAATTTATTTTAGCTTGGTTAGCTCATATCGAACGATTCGTTTAGAAAATTTCGTTTAGAGATATTAAATTCATGCAACACATCGGATATTTTGTTTAAAAGACTGCTGTCCTTTATGTAAAACTTTCATTATGTTGTGTGGTTGAGTGTGGTGAATTTTTTGAATAATATATAATGTATAGAAAGCGTCTATTATGTACATATTTCAGAGGATGAGTCTAGACATGCGGAACGTATGGCTGCTTGCAGCCATAATGGCTGCAGTCTACGCCCAAAAGTGAGTACTCTAAAAATATTTGTATGTGCTCTAGCACTGTAAATAAGTTTGTTTCTATCATTGTTAATATAACAAAATATATGAAAGCAACACTTTAAAAAAATTACTAGGGCATATGCCGTAAAAATATTTACTTCGAATGGGATGTTTTTCATCTTTTATATTAGTTTAGCTAAAAGAAGATTTGTGAAAGGGATTTGTAAAATTACTTTTTATCTTTTTTTTTCGGGCTTAAGAAAATATACTAACCCTATCTTTAGGAGTTAAGGAAGCGTTGTCTTCGGTACCAGAAATATAATAGGAAAAAAAGATAAATGTAATCGATTAGAACCATTTTATACTAGTGGGCTTTCTATGTTTTGATTAAATTTCAATCACCATCAGTTTCAATAATCGAATTCATCCTATAGTTTTGAAAAGGTGACACCAATCACAGAGGGGATGGTGTCCACAACACCGGAACCACCGAAGAACGCCACCTACTGGATCACCCTGCCCAGCAGGATTAGACCCGGCCAGCCTATTAAAATGACCTGCAGTGTCCTGATTGGCACTGACCCGGTCACGGTGACCCTCAGCTTAACGAATTACGACGGGACCAAAACACTGCTGTTGAGTACCCCAACGGCCGTGTACCCCGGGGGTGAGTATGTTGTTGCATGTGCTCTAAGCTTGAGGTCGTGTGAGTAAATTTCAATTCCAATACGTTCGTTTAAAAATGCACACATCTTAAAAAGTACATCAATGCACAAATCATAGAAATAAAAACCTAACACACTTCACAGAAGGAACTTCAGTAATCAAACCTTGAAAAAAACCGCAATGCACACATATTAGAACAACTCAGTTTCAAAATAAACGACAACAGAAGTTTTCAAGCTAATATCAATAAATATTTTTGAAGCTTGGTAAAATAAGTTGGGAGTCCTGTTGCTACCAGTACCCGACTTTCAACAAATTCCCATCTTATCAAATCGCTCGTGACTTTTAAAACAAACAAAAAATTAAATATCTCCTTTCCAATAATTTTGGTTAAAGTAACATGTGTTTAAATAACTGTTACATTTCATGTTTTATTTTATTTTTTAAAATTATTTTTTAATTTATGAAATGCCAATAGACAAATATTTTAAACTGGTATTATAACGAAATTGATCTAGATAGTTGACCATTAAAAAATAAAATAAAAACCAAATGGTCTTTCGTTTAACGTGAATACAATTTATGTTTCAGTTGTAAAGGAGATTTCAGTAGATGTAAGTACAAGGCTTTGATTTTTAACCCTTGAAAACGTGAAACCGCTTATTCTTAAGTAAAGAAAAATATATTTATAATTTAAGTAGTACTTCACATTCAGAGAACAAAAAATTCCATATTCGAACTACTGGTTTTCTGTGTCCGGTTCAATATCCCAAACAGGGATAGACTGGCCCGCCGGTCTACAAGGAAGCAATCTCGGTGTGCCCCCCCCCCCCCCCCCCCCCAAGAACGGTGCTGTAATAGTCCCAATAGAGTTTTGAATTTTTTTTAAATGTTGGTATTTTACTATTTCCCCATGCCAACTCGCAAAGTTTAGGCATTGAAAGAGAGAGAAACGCTCATTAAAAATTTCAATCTTTAAAAATGTCCCGGGCCTTGAACACAGCCAGACCACCCCTGGGCCTAGGTAAAACAAAAGAACAGATGGGAAGCGATTTTAAACACTTTTCAAACTTTTTTTTAAATTTTGTTTTAAGAAAATAAATATTTTGTTTTTGTCCTAGGTCCCTTACAACCTGCCAAAACCCAGCGAGGAAAACGAATGGTTAAATCAGTACAAAGTGATAGTGACAGGGGAAGGTAATGCCGTCAACTTCAAGAGCGAGAATTATCTCAACTTGGAACAGAAAGCTTTTTCAATTTTCATACAGACAGACAAAGCAATGTACAAGCCGGGGCAAACAGGTGGGTTATGGTGCTTCGGTTTTTTTACAATGTGTTGTGGTATTTAGAAATGGCGTCTTGAGTGGGGGTGCGGGGGTACGACAGCCCCTCCCTGTTAATGGAAAAATTAGCAGTTTATACTATGGGGCAAGATGTTAAAAGTCGTTGAAAATCGTGTCACAAGCAGAATTCAGGGTACCACTCACTCCTTCTAAAATAATGTTTCTTTTAATTCCTTATGCATTGAATAACATATCCCTAGGTGTTTTAAAACTACATCAAGATACATTTAAAACTTGTTTTAATAAACGTATTGGTTATTGCTCTACATTTTCGCACAAATTAAAACGACTTTTTTTTAATGGTTAGGAATTTAGGATAACAGCTTATTTAAGATCGATCTTGTTTTCAGTCAGTTTTAGAATCCTCGCCGTGACGCCAGATTTAAAAGTTATCAGGAACGAGACTAAGGACGTCATCATCAAGGTATGTGCTGATTCCACTTTGAAATACCTGTTATTTATTTGTTTAAATTCACTTTAAAATACATTTTATTAATTTAACTATACTTTAAAATACATGTTATTTATTTCTTTAACTTCACTTTAAAACACCTGCTATTTATTTGTTTAACTTCACACTTTAAAACACCTGTTGTTTATTTGTTTAATTTCACTTTAAAACACCTGCTTTTTATTTGTTTAACTTCCCTTTAAAATACATGTTATTTATTTGTTTACATATGCATGAGTCAACCTTTAGATCGTACTCAATTCCTTTAGCACTACAATTCTAATCTGAAGAGGATTTATTTCTCTAAATAACTTTTTTTAAACATACTTATTTTTACTTTCTCGTATAGAGAAAGTGTTGTAATCGTTAAAAATTTTTTAGTGTGCAAATCTCGACGTTTTAGACCTCCCTGAGTCGAAAAAAACATAGTTTTGCAATCTTGTCCGTATGTCTGTGTGTGTGTGTGTGTGTGTGTGTTTGTGTGTGTGTGTGTCTTTGAACAGGATAACTTAGTACCGTTACAGTTAGGTTATATCAAATTTGTAGATCTGTATCAACTTTTCAGCGACTTCCATTAACCGGAAGCAGTAGCGTAGCGAGGGGGGGGGGGGGGGGGGGTGGGGGGGGCGGGGGGACATATGTCCCTGGGCGCCGACCTTAGTGGGCGCCAAAATGGGTTGGAAAAATAAATTGAAAGGTTGAGGGGGGTGCAAATCGAATGTTTGATCGAAAGTTTGAGGGGGGGGGGGGAGTGCAAATCGAAATCTTGAAAGGAGGGGGGGTGCAAATCGAAAAGTTTGTCCCCGGGCGCCGGGAAGGGTCGCTACGCCTCTGACCGGAAGTGGAACTTTTTCTACTTTCAATTTTTCAAAAGCCTATTACTTTAGTACTATTTCAGATAGAGAAATGATTTTAAAAAATAAAATGGATTTAAAATATTGTTTATATCCCGAGTAGCTATGCCCCGTAGTATTATAAAAAAAAATATTCGAGAAAGTTTAGGGGAAATCACTCCCGGTTTGTTTTCTTAATCATCCACAATTTCGTCTCTTTTCTCTTAAAGACCACACCCAACAAAATAGCGTTGACATGGCTATTACAATCGAACTCTAATCTAATTTATTTTTGGTCACGTGACCTCTCTCTATCATTGCAACATTGCAACGCGATTTATTTGAAAGAGCAAGAATACATCCGCAATTTATGTTATTGTAATTTAACATTGAATAAACCACTTAACTTACTTTTATTCCCCATTGTCTGCTATATATGTCGGTACTAAGCTAATTCTCTCAAAGTTATCATCTTTCTTTGTGGAATCCTCTTCTTTTTTCCTCGTTCCTAAATGTAATGATGGACGGTGTTTCCTCCAACACAATCAAGCATTAGGCCTACATATTTTTAACACGGTACAACATTTTGTCTTTCAAGGATGCCAAAGGGAACAGGATCAGGCAATGGTTAAATTTGGTTGACTCCTCGGCTGGCGGCGTTGATCAGTTGTCGCTAAAACTAGCAGACATCACCCCGACGGGAGACTGGGAGATAAGCGTCACCATGAAGGTACGTATAAGGGGAGGGAATTTATAAATGTCATAATGAAAGTACGTTTCAGGGGAGAGAATTTATAAATGTCATAATGAAAGTACGTGTCAGGGGAGGTAATTTATAAGATAAATGTCACAATGAAGGTACGTATCAGTGGAGGAAATTTATAAATGTCATAATGAAGGTACGTATCAGGGGAGGGAATTTATAAATGTCATAATGAAGGTTTGCATCAGGGGAGGGAATTTCATAGGATAAATGTCAGAATAAAGGTACGTATCAGGGGAGGGAATTTATAGGATAAATGTTACAGTGATGGTAATATAAAGGGAGAGAATTTATAAGATAAATGTTACAAAGAAGGTTCGTATCAAGGGAGAGAATTTATAGGATAAATGTCACAATGAAGGTACGTATCAGGGGAGGGAATTTATAAATGTCACAATGAAGGTACGTATCGTGGGAGGGAATTTCTTAGGATAAGCCTCACTATGAAGGTACGTATAAGGGGAGGGAATTTATAAATGACATAATGAGGGTTCGTATCGGGGGAGTGAATTCACAGGAGATGGTCTTGAGGGATTATAACATTTGCATAATGAAATAATTTAAAAAATTGCCAGTGATTTTGATTTTAATCATCTTGTTAAAGTATATGTAATATAGTCGCTTGTCAAATTTGACATTTACCTTTTTTACAACCAGGGTATTGAGGAGAAGAAAACATTTACGGTAGATAATTATGGTAAGTTGTTAGAATATATCGTAATTTACGTAAGATAATTACGTTTTTAAGGCTATTTATGCTTCTAATAACATGGGATATTACTAAACTGTTTTGAAGACTACATGAGGACAATTTTGTTATGGCTATAAAAACATTTTTGGAGCCCTTGAAAGACAGGTGTAGCCGTACAGAATTAGATGCACAAAATCGTGCGTGCTATTTTTTTATGTAATAAACTGTCATATTAAAACGTATTAAACTCTGATGTGTATGCTGATATTTTTCTAGTTCTACCGACATACGAAGTTCAAATCCAAACCAAATCTTTTGGTGTGACCTATGACCCAACCCTGCCCATCACTATCAAGGCCACGTATGTATTTTATCCCATAATTTACATTTTCTTCCGTTCTACTTCTAGCGCACGAGCCTAAAAAATAGATATCTTTATTTCTATGTTTTAAAACTATTCATTATATTTTCCCTTTCGTGCCCAAGACACACGGGGCAGATGAAGTAGAGCTCATCTGTTTCACTGACCTTGGCGTATGAGGGATAGTGTCGTCAGCACAATGCCGAGCCGCCTTAACATGAGTCAGGTCCCAATCAGGGCTGGGTGAACTCAAGGACGTTCTACAAACTCGAGCTAGGGATCTGAACTCGAGACTTTCGGGTTTAGTTGTAAACTCTATTCTATATTTTAAGAGATACCCTACTGTGTTAACTTCTGTCTCCCAGCTACACGTTTAAAACGCCCACGATGTTTATATTTTAAGAGATACCCTACTGTGTTAACGTGTCTCCCAGCTTCACGTTTAGAACGCCCACGGTGTTTATATTTTAAGAGATACCCTACTGTGTTAACTTCTGTCTCCTAGCTACACGTTTAGAACGCCCACGATGTTTATATTTTAAGAGATACCCTACTGTGTTAACGTGTCTCCCAGCTACACGTTTAGAACGCCCACTATGTTTATATTTTAAGAGATACCCTACTGTGTTAACTTCTGTATCCCAGCTACACGTTTAGAACGCCCACGATGTTTATATTTTAAGATTTAAGAGATACTCTACTGTGTTAACTTCTGTCTCCCAGCTACACGTTTGGCCAGCCAGTCACACAGGCAGCTGTGTTGGTTACCATAGCAGCCAGCTATGTTTACGAACCTCTCACGCCGGCCATCAACCTGACAGGCAAGGTAAGTTTACACTGTGCAGGTGACTTGTATATTTATTAACACAGGTTTATTGTAGACATAGAGGTCATCCATAAATGACGTCACGCTTTTTTTTGACGATTTTTACCCCCCCCCCCCCCCCCTCCCCTTCGTCGCACGTCGTCACAAACAGCCAGACCTCCCCCCCACCCCTAAAATGACGTCACACCTCAACCTACAACCCCCCCTCAAAATTGCAGTTGAATTTTTTTAAAACATCGATATTTTTCCAAAATCTTGTCTAAATTATTACAATTTATTAAAACAGTTATCTAAAACGCGAAATAACGTCTAAAATTCGTTTTCTAACATTGCTTTTTTATAATGTAAAAATGTGACCTATCAACATCTGAACCCCCCCCCCCCCTCCCACTCATCACACATCGTCACAAAATTACGGACCCCCCCCCCCCCTCCCCCCTACGAGCGTGACGTCATTTTTGGATTACCCTATACAGGTTATGTATCACAGGTGTTTTCGTCCTGTGTGTGGAGAGATAAGATTATTTGGTAATCTGTCGTTTTAGATAGATCTATGTAAAATCGCCCACGACTAGAATCTAGTAATATGAAAAACAGGTGACTCCTTAAATTTTAATAATTATTTCACATTTTGATGAGGATTTATGTTTTGAAAAATACAAAAATGTGTCCTTGTTTCATTTATGTACCTGATTTTAAAAGTTTTTAAACAATTGAATTAAAATTTTTCACTAATAAATGAAGACTAACGATGTTTTCATCAGATGCAACCATGCTCATTTACTATAGATCTAGTAGCCATCTTGCGTTTTATTTTGTTAAACTTATAGCGGGAGATTCAGGGAAAGCCACTCTGTTTTACAATTGGCTGTTGTTTATTTAGCAAATCTTGATCGCAAAAACTTTAAAGTTAATTTCTGGCCTATATTGATATAGAATCTATTTAGCCATTGATTTTGGTTTATTATTCAGTTATCTATAAACTATAATATTTGACACAAATATTTCACAATATACTTCTGTTAAAGCCTTGACAATGAGGTAACTTTTTCGTACATTACAAGCAGCGGCCGATTTTACGGACTTAAAGCAAATTACCAACTTTTTAATTATCTGCATCATGCTGTAAATATTGCATTTGAAACATTGGATAACTCTATAATAATACTGCAGAAATGACCCTAGAATTACAGCCCTTTTTATTCTCATTTTCCTCATTTTCTTTTATAATAAATGTTAGCTTCTACACATTTCTCTATTTATTTTTTGAATAGTGAAGTTTGCTGATTATTTTTCACTTTTTATTTTTTTTATTGATACACAAACGTGTCTACAACTATTTGTGCTAAAGGAGAGTTCCTTCCCTTTTGTCACACTGAAGTTTCTCCCCTTATTTTTCCCGTAAACTTATGAAATTATTGAAATATCAAATTGTCTCACATGTTGTAAGAGTAAAGCACAGGATACAAATTATCTGAACACTTGAGTGGGCTATCATTCTTAAATTTCTATAAAAAATAACTTATTATATCTCACATTAAGGAAATTACATTTTTTACTGTATGTATCGTTATTTTTAAGCCAAGCTGTTATTTATAGTACATTTAATCTTTAAGTTAATGTAATATCCTATATAAATGATATAACATTACAACCTAGTTAGCTAACATTGGTCCACAGACCATTTTCTCCTGAGCAAAATTTGTAACAATTGATGATTTGGACTAATATAATTACTATTCACTTTGTTTATTAATTTTTTTTAGATTTTACCTACTACTATATGTTTATTTTACATTTCATGCAATTACATTACATTCATCTTTCAAATAATCACTTCAACATTAACATGAGTTGATTAATGTTTTCATCTTAAATATATCCTTCATCCATAACATCACTACATGCTATAAACTTGTTTTTTTTTTAATTTTTCATTTAATATTCTGCTAGTATGTCATAATATAACTTATATATAGGCCTAGATATGTATATATATATATATATATATATATATATATATATATATATATATATATATATATATATATATATATATATATATATATATATATATATATATATATATATATATATATATATACATATATAATATGTATACATTTATACATATATATACATATATAGGCCTATATATATTCATGTAACAGCTACTCATCTGTCTATGTTTAAGTTGACTAAAAAATGTAATTTCAATTGCAGCTGAATGCAAAAGGTGAAGCTACATTTGAACTGAGCACTAAACAGCTGCTGGACTTGACCAAATCGTCCCATTACTCCCCCGCATCCCTTGACTGGCAGACATTCAAGATAGTGGCTAATGTCACAGAGGATAGCACTGGGCGGGTTCAGTCTGCCACAGCAAGCGTACAGTACTACAACAGCCCAGTCAGTGCGCAGTTCCTTGAAATATCACCTAGCAGTTTTAAACCTGGACTTTTGTACACTGGATATGTAAGTTAGTTTAGTTAGAAATAAGAGGCAAAATATATCAAATGGTGTTGCCTAAAATTATCTGAATTACTGAAATATTAAGTGATAATTTTGAAGTATATATACAATAAAACATGCACATGCACATGCACATGCAAATGCACATACACATACACAGACACATGCACAGACTATATAAATAAATAAATAAATAAATAAATAAATAAATAAATAAATATATATATATATATATATATATATATATATATATATATATATATATATATATATATATATATATATATATATATATATATATAATTGTACTTTAAAAGCTAAGCCCTTCTAAGTAGTTCTAGTTTGCAATTTTAGTAACATTATCATTGTATTTCCAAGCTCATGAGTATATCTATAATGTTAGTATACTTTGGTCAATGAACATAATCAGACTAAAAGTATGTTATATTACTAGATAAGTCTAGGGTGGTGGGTGATGTTATTCATAATATTTATTTATTTTATAATCAAATATAACCAATTTATGGCTAGACCATAACATATTGTTAACTTAAGGATCAGTCGGTAAAATAAAAACACGAAAAGTTTAAATAGCAGGACTGTTGTGTTATAGTATTTGGATGTTTGCAGCTGGAGGTCAAGAAGCGAGATGGGGCCCTGCTGTCCACTGAGGAGGCCAAACAGGTGAAAGTGTTTTTTAATGTAACCTACGAGGTCAAGCTGACCAAGGAAGAACTGGATGAGAAATACAACAGGTCGACCAGCACAGAATCACCTGACAATACCACCTCAGATGCTGCTGCCAAATGTTAGTAGACCATTGTTTTTTACCTGCTCTTGTTACATGTTTGTTTTACCTGATCTACTTACCTTTTCTTCTTCTTCTTCGTTCTTAATTTTTAGTGTTGGAAGGGATTGAGCCTTATCTGCCAGACGGTTGAACTCGAGACTTTTTTTTTTACTTACCTTTTAATTTACCTGTTTTTCTGTATCCATTCATTTTATGTAATCTACACACCTGTTATTTTTATTTGATCTACTAACCTATTAGTTTAACTTAACCTAAACTACTTGACTGTCAGTTTTACGTCTGCTTTTTTTAACTGCTCGACTTGCAAGATATATTAAACTGTTATTCATTTGTTATTCATGTTAACCTATGTACTTGACCTACTTACATGTTCCACATATAAAACTACTTTCATGGTCTTTATCCATATCAACTGATAGTATTTTATTTATATTAAACAAGTAATTTTTTAAAATCCTGTTTGTTTGTCTTTGTTGACAGGAATTACTAAATCCTAACATATAAACAATACTGATTAGCTGTTTAAAAATAAAACTGTTATCATATACGCCTACATAATAATCTATTTATAAAATATTTTGCTTTACAGTTGTCGGCCGCCCATACATACCATATTACTCTGAGACCAAAACAAAAATATTGACACTCAGCGACCCGCTTAGGGCCCTCCCAGAAACTGGATGGATAACCTTGACCTTCAATGTCCCTGAAGAGGCTGCCAGTGTGAACATCGAAGCTCAGCTCCAGCAACCGTTCACTGATCAAAGCTACAGGTATTTGAGCAAGGCTGGGTCACCTTCCAACTCGTATCTCCAGCTCCAAGTTGCCACGGGGAAGCCCAAGGTCAGTATTTACTTTACTAGGGTCATAAAATGTAACTAAAAGTCAATCTTTACTAGTGTCATAAAATGTAACTAAAAGTCAATATTTACTTTACTAGGGTCATAAAATGTAACTAAAAGTCAATCTTTACTTTACTAGGGTCATAAAATGTAACTAAAAGTCAATCTTTACTTTACTAGGGTCATAAAATGTAACTAAAAGTCAATATTTACTTTACTAGGGTCATAAACTGTAACTAAAAGTCAATCTTTACTTTACTAGGGTCATAAAATGTAACTAAAAGTCAATCTTTACTTTACTAGGGTCATAAAATGTAACTAAAAGTCAATCTTTACTTTACTAGGGTCATAAAATGTAACTAAAAGTCAATCTTTACTTTACTAGGGTCATAAAATGTAACTAAAAGTCAATCTTTACTTTACTAGGGTCATAACATGTAACTAAAAGTCAATATTTACTTTACTAGGGTCATAAAATGTAACTAAAAGTCAATATTTACTTTACTAGGGTCATAAACTGTAACTAAAAGTCAATCTTTACTTTACTAGGGTCATAAAATGTAACTAAAAGTCAATATTTACTTTACTAGTGTCATAAAATTTAACTAATTTCTAATACTACTTGCTATTATTTCTATAAATTTGCAAGGTTTATGAGCTGATGGTCTACTAGGGACATAAATTTACCTTTATGAACCTGTCAGAACTTGGGGCAAGTGAAGTAGAGTTCACCTGTTTTTTGTGAACTAAGCATATGAAGGGAAAGTGTACTCAGCACTATGCCCAGCCACTTTTACATTCCCGAATTGTCAGTCAGGTACTTGTCACAGCTGGTTGGGCTCAGAAACATTCTTGAGACTTTGGGTTAGCAGTCACATGTACTACCACCCAACCACACAGCCCATGCTTGGGTTATAAATGTGGAATTAAATTAATTGACTGTTTCATAATTCTATTTGTATACCCCAACTCTATCCACCATGTTCAGAAATGGTACTCTTTTCACATGAGAGTTTAGCAAAGAAGCATAACTCTGCAAGATAAATGTTACTGCGTAAAGAAGGGGCAACATGAACATTTGTAATTTCAATAACAAAGTATAAGATTAAATTATAGTTTATGTTCATTAGGTTTAATGATCAAAAAGTAATTTTTTCAAAGGAAATATTTTAAACGAGCCGACCCGCTGCGTATCATACGCCGCTATTTAGTTGTTTTTTTTTTCTACTTTTCAGTAATTTATAATTTGTGAATTCGACAGTACCAATGCTGCCATTGAAAATATTTGCTTAAAAACACTAACCCCCCCTGCCCCCCCACGTGAAAGCAGCCTCCTATTAGTTACCTCCTCTAAGTTTAAAATCGTTTCAAACTCAATTATCTGCCCCTAATAGCCGTCACCAAACCCGTCTCTATGATTGTAAAATGTAAACAGAGTGAACACCGCTCACCAGATCATGTGGGGGTGGGGTGGGGGTGGTAGTGATAGTGATAGAGAGGAAGAGAGGGGACTGCAAAGGCGCGCTTGCAGCTTGTTTTCTAACTGATCCCAGAAGAGAATTATATATATAGATTTTGTTTAGAGAGAAGTTTATTTTATTTTGCAGGTTGGAGATCAAATTACTGTAACTGCAGAGGCAACTGAGTTGATAAAAAATTTAAATTACCAGGTAGGAATTCACAAATTCAGGATTGTAGCTGTTTTCAGATAAAAAAAGTTTCCAGATATTCAACTTTAAAAACTCATTTTAATATATCTTTACCAATAAAACCATATTTTTCTGTTTGATAAGCTTTACTACATTAATAAAGTCTTTGCTGTGTCTTATGTAACTATAACTATAACCTAAACCTAAAACTTTAACTCTTGTCCCAAAGCTTATCTCAATCTAGCTAAATTTAAGCCAGAAATTAGCCCTTCAATCAAATACTTACTAAACATAGACTCCAACCAAATGGTGTTTATTTAATAAACTTTTAGTATTTCAAAACACAACAAATCCATATTGGGTTAATTTGATCAACTTTTAATTTTCCCAAAGAAATCAAATTAGTTCGTTATATTGAAACTTTGTGTACTTTTTGTTGCATAGGTTTACTCCAAAGGAAAGCTGGTGACCTCTGGGGTTGCTGACTCTGCCAGTCCAGATGGGTCAAAGGTTATAACCTTTCAGTTCACTGTGACCCAAGAGATGGCACCAAAGTTGAACCTAATTGTGTTTTACCTCAGGAAGGACAACTCTGAGTTTGTGGCGGATGAGATTTCTCTCAGTGTCGATGGATTGTTCCAGAAGAAGGTAAGATTTGTGAGGCTCACAAATACAGAGGCAGAGTGGGCTTGACCCAGTACCCAAAAAAATTTTAAGCCCCGAAAAATTGTCTCTAATCTATAACAAAATACACATATTATTTATAAATAAACCTATAGTACCCACAAGGGGGTTTAAGACAAAGTTTAGAAATACCCAACACCATCCTTTCTCTCTCTGCATGAACTTGGTCATTGATAACTTTAAGATGCTGCTGTTGAACAATTATGAAAAGATTTTCCTTTACTTCTAGACAGACTGTTATGAATCATATTTCTGTGTACTGAATGGGTATGAGAGTATGTGTGTTGGGGAATGATTTATATTAATAAAAATTATAAATATTTTATATATAGCTGATACATTTGCCTGTTTTAATTTTTTTAAACTGTATAATTAACTATCTTTATTTAGGTGAATGTAAAATTTACCTACGTTTATTCAGGTGAATGTAAAATTTACCTATGTTTATTCAGGTAAATGTAAGATTTACCTATGTTTATTCAAGTGAACGTAAGATTTACCTTTGTTTACTCAGGTGAATGTAAGATTTACCTATGTTTATTCAGGTGAATGTTAGATTTACCTGTCTATACCTCTATACTCAGGTGAATGTAAGATTTACCTATGTTTATTCAGGTGAACGTAAAATTTACCTATGTTTATTCAGGTGAACATAAGATTTAGCAAAGAAAAAGTGGAGCCAGGTGAAGATGTTGACCTGATAGTAGAAGGTGAACCCAACTCTATTGTCTACTTGAATGTCAAAGATCTGAAGGTGGATCTACTCAAGTCAGGGAATGACATCACTCAGGATAGGGTAAGTTCTTACACCCTCATGTTTGTGTACACAAATCTGTGTTGGTCTACATATATGATTAGCAGAAAAAATACATTGATTTTAGCTACTAACATTTAAAAAAAAACTTAACCTGATAAATTCATTTTTTTTTAAATTTAGCATGCTAAATGTGATTTTGCACAATCAAATGCTTGGTCTATGCTCATGATACTAATTAACAAGATAAAACTGGCTTGGATAATTATGTTTATACAAAAATAATTACTTTTATATAGATAGACCTTCATTATTTATCATAAGCTACTAAAGTAACCTCTGTTTTCTTACATGAATGAATAATCCAGAGTTGTCATTTATCAAAGTGTACCACAATTAATTGACAAGAGTGCTTGTCCTGGGAGCCAACTATATAGTCAATATAGATAACTATTTATCTTTCACTGTATTAAAAGGCAAGAGAAAACAATTCCAAAATCGGAGTTGAGATCGATCCTGTCCAGCTGTTGTTCTTAAGGTCCATCAGATTTTAGACAACCTGTTTTGATTGATTCCTAGAATTAAAAACTATTATGTGTATATAAGTCAAGGTAATCATATTTCAAACGGCCTTGATCTTTGATTCCTAGACATAAAACACCATTATGTGTATATAAGTCAAGGTAATCATATTTCAAACTATAATAGATTGACGACAGAAGCCTGTGGTTGTATATAACACATTTATTGGGTCTAACTACATCACGATGGTAACACACAGAGAGGACGGAAGGAAGTACACAAGGGACATCACTCAAGATAACAATATTATAAATATAACTAATACAGAAGAGTGCGTTCCCTTGACCTCACAATTAACTCAATCTATTACATCCCTTTACCCTTAGAACACAATAACACATCTCTCAATAGAACAATTGATAGTATCCTAAAATCACCAATTATATTGTAACATGAACACTATGGTAGATTACATCCTTACAAACAATGCACAATATGCTACAACATAATCAAAATACAAAACAATGATGTCAAAGTCCTTTTGACCTTTAAAATCATAGGTCTAACTTATTTGGGACTTTGATTGTCCTGCTTGACCTTCTCAGTGGCTTCTGATTTGGTGACTCAAGATTCTGACCATCTGGATTCTCTATCTCAGGAGGTCTAGGATTTAAATCATTAACTCCAGAATTTACATTTTCTGACTCCAGACAACTTGGTTCACTCATATCAACAGAACTTGGTTGTGGAACAAACTGAGTTGGTGTGAACTGATCAGACTTGGTGGGATTGATAGATTCACACTTATTATCTGCACAAGTTATTTTTAACTGGTCTGCATGTCTACGGACAATAAGTCCATCATTTGTTTTTACTTTATAAGACACAGGTCCTGTACATTGAACAATTTGACCTGGTATCCATTTTTCCTTTCTCCCATAATTTCTTAGATACACATTATCATTAACTGCAAATTCTCTTTCAATGGATGATTTGTCATGATTTACTTTTTGTGTATGTTGATGTTGGGAAACAGACCTTTGAACAGTTGGATGTAGTAGGTCAAGATGAGTTTTAATTTTCCTACCACATAGCAATTCACATGGTGCAACACCTGTTGTTATATGAGGAGTTGTGCGGTATTTGGTTAAGAACCTGTTTACTCTTTCTCTAAGAGAAAACTTGTTACCGGTATTCATTTTTACCATAGCGGTTTTGAATATGCCTACCGCTCTTTCAGCCAAACCATTCCCAGCAGGATGATAGGGGGATGTGGTTATATGCTCAATACCATTTGCCACACAAAACAGTTTAAACTCATGAGCTGTGAAACTAGGCCCATTATCTGAAACAATTTGATCTGGTAATCCATGAGTTGAAAATATTTCCTTCAGTTCTATAATGGTATCATTTGCAGTGATTGTGTTCATGATTTTAACTTCTAACCATTTAGAATGTGAATCAATAACAATTAAGAACATTTTGTTCATGAAAGGTCCTGCGAAATCTATATGTATACGTTTCCATGGTTCGATTGGCCAGTCCCAGTTTTGCAAAGGTGCTGTAGCTGGTTGATTTGAATGTTGTGCACAGCTTGAACAAAGTTTTACATATTTTTCAATATCAGCATCCATATGTGGCCACCAGAACCATGATCTTGCTAGACTCTTCATTTTGGAAGAACCAAGATGAGTATCATGTAAAGTTCTTAAAACTTCTTTTTGTAACATTTTGGGGATAATTACTCTTGACCCCCATAGTATACATCCATCTTCTAGACTTAACTCTGTTTTTCTTATTTTATATGGCTTTAAGTCATCATTCACAGACTCTTCAGGCCAACCATTCTTACAGTACTCATATACTTTTATTAAGCACTCATCTTTTTGTGTTTCTCTCTTAATATCATTCACATTTATATTGGAGTTATCCATGATAGTGAAGAGAACAAATACATCTTCTGGTACATAGCTCAGGCTCTGGTTTTTTAAAGGTAATCTACTAAGACTATCTGCACTATTCTCAGATCCAGGTTTGTATTTCAATTCGTAATTGTATGCAGTTAGTGTGATAGCCCATCTTTGAATTCTTGGTGAGGCATGCTCAGGTAGGGTTTTGTTTTCTCCAAATAAACCTAGCAATGGTTTATGATCTGTAAAGATGGTGAACTTCCTACCAAACAGAAACTTATGAAATTTCTTAACACCAAAAATGATGCCTAAGCCTTCCCTATCTAACTGAGAATAATTTTTCTCAGCCTGATTCAAAGATCTACTGGCAAAAGCAATGGGTCTGTCACCCTTCTCATCCATGTGGGACAAGACTGCTCCTACACCATCTGGTGAAGCATCACATGTCAATACAAGTCTTTTCCCTGGGTCATAGTGAGTTAGTAAGGTGTCAGAAGACAAAGCCTCTTTTGCTGTATTAAAAGCAGCTTCTTGTTGTTTACCCCAGTGCCAAGTTGCATTTTTCTGTAGCAGCTTGTACAGTGGTGATAGTTTACCAGACAGATTTCCTATGAACTTTGCATAGTAATTTATCAAGCCCAAAAAAAGCTCTTAGTTGTTGGGTATTTTCAGATTTGGGTGCTTCTTTAATGGCTTTTGTTTTCTCAGGTTGAGGTCTGATGCCTTGCTTGCTTAATATATAACCAAGAAAACTAATTTCTGTCAACATGAATTGACATTTATCTTTGTTTATCTTTAAACCTTTTTCACCAACAATTTTTAATACTTTATCAAGTGTTTTAAGATGTTCAGTGTCATTCTTACCAGTTATGTACACATTGTCAAAGTACACACAAACATTTGGAATATCCTTAAAAATACTGTCCATGACAGCTTGGAAAATTCCAGGGCTAGATGATATGCCAAAACATAGTCTTTCATATTGGTAGAGTCCTTTATGTGTGTTTATTGTCGTATAGACTTTTGAATCTGGATGCAGTTCTAGTTGAGTGTAAGCATGACTAAAGTCTAATTCAGTGAATTTGTCTCCTCCTGCCAAATTCAAAGAAATTTCCTCAATGTTAGGTATAGGGTACCTATTTAGCTCTATTTGCTTATTCAGTGTAGTTTTATAATCTCCACAAATTCTTATAGAACCATCCTTCTTTAACACTGGCACAATGGGTGTCGCCCAATCGGAATAGTCTACCTTCTTTATGATGCCATTAGATTCCAATCTACTTAGCTCATTTTCAATTTTGTTCCTCATTGCATAAGGTGGAACTCTAGCTTTGCAGTATCTTGGATTTGTATCTTTAATGCTTAACTTCACTGTTCTATCATTTAGTAAACCTGAGTTACCAAAAACACATTTATTTTCAGATATAACTTTATCTAGTGAAGTAAGACTAGATTCTTTTACATTCTTCAATGAACAAATACTCTCCCAATTTAACTTAAGATCACTTAACCAGTTCCTACCTAGTAATGGCGGTCCATTTCCTTCAACCACAAGAAGAGGAAGTTTAACACTTTGACCATTATAACTTACATGAACCATACACTCTCCTATTACCGGAACCTTGTCACCAGTGTATGTTGTTAGACACTTGTGACACGGCTGTAGAGACACTGATCCTCCTGTGACAGCGTCAAAATCTTTCTTTGTGATGACTGTTAGTGATGCTCCAGTGTCAAGTTGGAAGCTGATGCTCTTACCGTTTATATAAACTGGTACATTGATGGGAGCATGACTTATTGATTTCACAGAGAACAGGTTGAAATCCGGCTGCGAATCAGTTTGAGCATTTTCACAGGTAGAGTGGTTCATTGGTTGGGTTAGGTAGTCTTGGTGAGAGTTAACATAGTGCTGCCTTTGGTTGCGGTACTGTCTTGACTGGCTAGATTTAGCAACAGACGAAGACTTTGCGAAGCAGGCCTTGGCAATGTGACCTTGCTTACTGCACTTATAACAAGTTGCAGACTTGAACTTGCACCGATGAGATGCATGGGGACCTTTGCATCGATGACATTTTTGATAATTATTACTAGATTTAGATCTAGGATTTGAACGAGCAGGGTGTTTAGCATAAGTTGGAATGCTCTGATGGGGTTGATGTTTATTGACTAACCTGCTGTTTACTGCATGGATCTCTGAAGGTGCTAAAGATCTCGCCGCATCTGATGACTGCTGGAATGACATTGCAAGTTGTATTGCTTTTTCCAATTTTAGATCTGACTCGAGCAGCAACTTTCTTTGAATATCAGGGCTGTTTACACCTGTCACAAACTTTTCACATAATCTGTCAGACAGCGTTTCTCCAAATTCACAGAATCTACTTAAATGACGTAAAGCAGCAACATATTCTGATATTGACTCGTTTGGTTGACGAGTCCTACTGTCAAATCTAGCTCTACATAAAAACTTTGATGGGGTAGGCGCATGGTGGTCTGTTAGCAATTTGCTCAGCTCGTTAAAGCTCTTGGTAGTTAGACTAGCTGGTGCGCATAAGTCTTTTAGTAGCCTAAATTGTTGAGGCCCTATGACTGTTAACAAAACAGCTCTCTTTTTGGCTTCTATCGTCACGTCGTTAGCTTCTAGGTAAAAGCTTAACCTCTCTAGGTAATCTTGAATGATTTCATCATTCGCATCAAATTCTTTTATTTGGCCATACAGCGCCATAATTCTAGAAATAATTAGCTAATAAGCTCTAGCAAACCTCTTTTTTGCGTAAGTAGGTGCTCTTTCTAGTAGATGTTTATCCTTCGTCGCCAATTATAATAGATTGACGACAGAAGCCTGTGGTTGTATATAACACATTTATTGGGTCTAACTACATCACGATGGTAACACACAGAGAGGACGGAAGGAAGTACACAAGGGACATCACTCAAGATAACAATATTATAAATATAACTAATACAGAAGAGTGCGTTCCCTTGACCTCACAATTAACTCAATCTATTACACAAACGGCCTTGATCTTTGATTCCTAGACATAAAACACCATTATGTGTTTATAAGTCAAGGTAATCATATTTCAAACGGCCTTGATCTTTGATTCCTAGACATAAAACACCATTATGTGTATATAAGTCAAGAAAATCATATTTCAAATGGCCAGTGATCTTTGATTTCTAGAATTAAAACACCATTATGTGTATATAAGTCAAGGTAATCATATTTCAAACGACCTTGATCTTTGATTCCTAGAATTAAAACACCATTATGTGTATGTAAGTCAAGAAAATCATATTTCAAACTGCCTATGATCTTTGATTCGTAGAATTAAAAAACCATCATGTGTATATGAGACATAGTAATCTGATTTCAAACGACCTTGATCTTTGATTCCTACAGGTACAAGAGGATATGGCAGGTTATGACGGTGGAAACTTTTTTGGATACTGGCGCTACATGTTCATGTGTGGGTGGCCATCACGCTCCAGTGGCACAGATGCTGCCAGTGTTTTTCAGGTATTTTAATCTTTTCACTGGTCGGGCGGGTAAGCACATGGTTGCTAACCTGAAAGTTCTCAGTTCAAAACCTCAGGCAGATAAGGCTTGTTAACCAGGGACAGCAACCTAGGAGAGAAAACACCCAAATCAAACAGGAATTGAGCCTCGTAGGTGATAGGATTACCAAATATGGTTTCCTTTTGGTAGCTCCTGTGACACTGCTGATCAAAGTTGTATCCTATAGGTATAACGTCTTGTCCCTTGGGCCTATCAGCTGTATGGGGGGGGGGGGGGTTGGTCTGATACAAGGGCAACATCTGACCCCTCTCATCATACTGCATAAACCTTGTGCTCAGATGCCTTATTATCCAATGGTCTTTTATAATATAGAGCCGGATATATTTATAATGTTTCATATTTCATTCCAATCATATTACAATATAATGTGTTCTGAACTTCATGCGATGCTTATTATAATATATAATGTAATATATAATTGTATTTTAACATGCTCCATAATACATACAGATCATATTTAATGCACATGGCTAACATTATTATATTGTTTCTAGATTTTTCAATGTATGGTTTCATTTTAGTAGGTCTATTCATTGTTAATTCACAATTATGATTACCATCATTTTTTTATTTTATTTTCTGTAGGAAGCCAATGTTATTATGCTTACCTTAATTTTTTAAATTTTATTTTCTGTAGGAAGCTAATGTTATTATGATTACCTTAATTTTTTATTTTATTTTCTTTAGGAAGCTAATGTTATTATGCTTACCATCATTTTTTAATTTAATTTTCTGTAGGAAGCCAATGTTATTATGCTTGCCATCATTTTTTTTATTTTATTTTCTGTAGGAAGCCAATGTTATTATGATTACTGATGGACTTGTTTATGAGAAACCATTTGGTAAGTACGATTCCTAAACAGACAATTCTGTACTTTTCAACTTTTCAACCTTCATTTTGGAAATATAAGTTAATTTATAGTTTATCACAAGCATCATTTTTTTAATAAATTTGCCCTAGGCCATTTCTATTTTATTTTCAGTACTCCTGTTTAAAAAAATCTAGCAGTTCAGTTGTTTTTTTTAAATTATCTTCAAATAATGTTGTTATTCTTTTGTTTTTTAAAACAAATTTTTATTTTTATCCTAAAATGTGAAAGCATATAAATCTAATTCTATGTACATTGAAAAGTTTGAATAATTCACCCAATCACTTTCTATAAGGCTTCAAATAAATTTGCAAATTTCTCAAAAATAATTGCAATGAATCAATTTATGTAGTCTGTATAAAAATGTAGCAAAATACAACTCAAGGTGCAAACTGATTAGAAATTATTAACAATCCATTCAAGAATATTTAACTTAAAAATGTGTTACATATAAGGAGGACGGTTCCCTGTTATGTATATGGCTGCAGCTGCCCCTGCCCCTGAAAAGACAGCGTCCCAGTCATCTTTCCAGCCTGCTAAAAATGTTAGAAAATTTTTCCCAGAAAACTGGATTTGGGATTCCCTTATTGCATCGTAGGTTATTTATAGTGTCGGCCTAATTTTAAGGCTCTGAAACCTGGTGGATGGGTTCTTGCATATTTGAATGGGGATTTGGGTATTTTTATGTTGGTGATTGGTACTATGGGTTTTAATTTTTTGTTTCTACTAATTGGTGAATGAAGCATGTGTGTATCTAAAAAGCTTTTGAAAAAAAAGTTCTATTTATTGCCCTGAGATTTGTAGCCACACTGTGACCAACTACATGGAGAAAAAATTTGAGGTAAATTTATCTTTGTTTATGGAGAAGTTATGCACCATATTTTGATTGGCTCATAGATGACAGATACTACTCAATGATGGATAAGGCTGGTGGAGCTCCTAATGCAGATGCACCTGAGTCAAATGATAACTTCCAGCCAGCTGCCGTCGTAAGAAAATTTTTTCCAGAGACTTGGTTGTGGGATTCTGCTCCAGTACAGTAGGTCATAGTTTTTATTATGAAAGATTTAATAATTGTCTTTGGTTATGGCTTATAGAGTACAGTTTATTTGAAGGGTTAGTATTAGATTAAAAAAAATTACTAATATTATCGTTTTTCTATTAGTGAAAGTGATTACTAAAATATCCCAACTAATACTTTAACCAGCATATTTTGTAAAGGTATATTCAATGTTTACAAGCATGAGCAAAGTTTATCACTGCTTTTTATTCAGCCTTGCTGCCTATATTTATCTAATCATGTAAACAATATATTGAGTAGCCAATCCTAAATATTTTAAGGTGTTACTGGTAAATTTTATCTTTAGGCTATCTATGAAATGAAAAAAAAAAAAATTAATTAAAAAAGAAATTAAAACAAAAATATTTTAATCACTTTGACTTCATTATTTTTTGTGACAGTTTTCTATACTACTTTTTCAAAACAAATATTTTTTAGGATGTTCTTACAAATATTTTTTTTTTTAAAACGACAAGTTAAAACTCCACTTCTTAAATTTATGTATTTCTGTATCCATTAAATAATTTGAAAATGTATTATTTTATAATATTTTTCTCACAGGCCAAATGGGCAAGTAAAAATGTCCTTAAAATCACCAGACACAATCACATCCTGGGTGGCAACAGTGTTCAGCACTCATGAACAATATGGCCTCTCTGTGGCCAACTCTTCTGCAAAGGTAACCAAAATGTTCATCATCGTAAAGACATTTTTAATGTTTCCTTATCAGTGTCTAACAAGGCATGTAATGTAAGTAAGTAAAGCTCCCTTTCCAGAACAATTGATCCATATGGCAGATGAAGTAGAGTCCATATGTTTCTTACCTCAGCATATAAAGGGACAGTATGGTCAGCACTATGCCCAGTCATCTTTACTTTTCCTAAAACAAGTCAGGTATCCATCATAGCTGGGTGTAGACTGTGTTCTACAGTCTGAAGTCCACTCTGAGATCTGAACTCAAGACCCTCCATCCCACTGAAGGCATGAAGAGTATCCTAAATATAAAGATTCAAATTTACACATATTTTGATCAAATTTAAAAAAAAAACCTACCTAATTATAAAACCAAATTATTGTTACATTTGTGTTGCTCAACATCAGCTAGGCATAATTCTGACCACATTATTCATTTATATTCTAACATCACAAAAACAAATGAATTGCATTTTGTTAGTCCCATGGACTGTCTGGCCAGGAAGAAAACAATGTTTTAAATATTGTTTAATCCAAGCACTTGCTTGACTTTTGACTTAGTCCTCTTTGCTCCTTATGGAGCATAGGGCCTCCACCATTTCCTTCCATTTCTTCCTATCCTCGGCTATTAATTTTGACATCTCCCAAGACATCCCTGTTGGCTTCAGTTTTTCAAGCACTTGCTTAACGCAACTAAATATTTAAGCGTAGATTATATCTGCGGGTTAAAGAACATTTTCTATGCAACATAAAAATTTAGAGCTTGCAAAAAAATTGTGTTAACTTTTTATTGGCCTATATTTAACCCCAATAATTTATGAAGCTTTACAGGAAGGCTAAATCCCACAGATGTTCATGTTTCTGTTACTAAAAAACAAATGTTAGCGTGTACTATATTGATTACACTCATGTCAACTATTTTTTTCAGCTGACAACTTTCCGCAATATGTTTATCAGTGTTGACTTGCCTGTGTCTATAGTTAGGAATGAGGACATCTGTATCACAGTGACTGTGTTTTGTTACGCCCCTGGAGAAACTCCGGTAACCACTACTAAAGTGTTATCTGTTTTATGAAGATTAAAGTAAATTTTAATTAAACATTTTAATACTTTATGTTACCTAGCAGTAAAATTTAAATTAAAACTTTTAATACTTTATGTTCCCTAGAAGTAAAATTTAAATTAAAACTTTTAATACTTTATGTTCCCTAGAAGTAAATTTTTAATTAAAACTTTTAATACTTTATGTTCCCTAGAAGTAAAATTTTAATTAAAACTTTTAATACTTTATGTTACCTAGCAGTAAAATTTAAATTAAAACTTTTAATACTTTATGTTCCCTAGAAGTAAAATTTTAATTAAAACTTTTAATACTTTATGTTCCCTAGAAGTAAAATTTTAATTAAAACTTGTAATACTTTATGTTCCCTAGAAGTAAAATTTTAATTAAAACTTTTAATACTTTGTTTCCTAGCAGTTGGTAAACCAAACTATGAATGATCATGCTTGTATTATATAACATGAAAGGGTTAGCAGTTGGTTTAATTTTTTGGGGGGAAGTGATATAGAACTGTTAGCTAATTTTTTATTTCTTTATTGTTATTTATGTAAAATTTTAAATGTAAAAAAATGATCAGATGATTCAGTTGACATCTGATTCTGTTGCTTACACACTTTTTAAAACCCAGTCTAAGATTCTGCCATTGTTTCTAATAATCCGCTAACAAACAATATTTTATAAAATAATTTGATTTAGATAATCTAATCCCAAATTCACAAAATGGTGAGCTTTGGATGGAAGGTCCATTTAGTTGCTATAGATTTTGTAAAGTGGTTTTATACCCTGAGAGCATATCTAGCATAAACTCAATCTTAATAAGACACTGTATTGTACAAGCAACTATATATCCCTAAAAATAAAGAGTAAAATTTTACAATTACTCTGACAGCCACTATGATATACTTAAAAATCTACCTTCTGAACATATTTTACAGCTGATGTAGAGTATTTCAATTTTATACTGTTTTATTTTGTGTCCTGTTTAAAACACAACCAACGTTAGGATTGTATAGGCCATAGATGGATCTTAAACTTTATAGTTATTACTGACATTATGTTCTGCTGACATTTTAAAGAAATTTTATTTGTAGATTTTGTTGACATTTCAATGGCAATGTTGGTTGAGGTTTTACTGACATTAAATGTCAATTTTGGTTGCATGTCCTGTGAGATATAAATGTCATTGTTGGGTGCAGATCCTGTGACATTTAAATGTCATTGTTGGTTTCAGGTTCTGCTGACATTAGAAAAGAGCAACAGCTTCAGCAACATCCATGTGACACGGGATGGTGACCAAATCATTCTGTCAAAACAGAGCATCAACTACTCCTACTTTATGGGATATGTGAGTTTCTAGTCTCTATTAGAGTATCAACTACTCCTACTTTATGGGCTATGTGAGTCTTGTCTCTATTTATAGGATATGTGAGTGTTGTCTCTATTAAAGCATCAACTAATCCTATTCATGGGATATGTGAGTGTCCCATATCTCTATTTTCTAGTATATGTGAGTCTTGTCTCTATTAGAGCATCAACTAATCCTATTCATGGGATATGTGAGTCTTGTCTCTGTTATAGCATCAACTAATACTATTCATGGGATATGTGAGTGTCTCATATCTCTATTTTCTAGTATATGAGTGGCCAGCCTTTTTTTCTGATATATGAAGTGTATTGCTCAACTTTCAGACTGAAATATGCCAACCTTTTTTGCACAGTTTTCTTAGGCTAAGGGCCTACTATATGAGCAATCCCATTACTCATAATGCTAATTGCTATTGCAAATAACTTAAATCTAACTTAAATCCTAAGCTCTTCCAAACAAATTTGCGTCATGTATTTCCTTTTTTATTACAACATGCTGTTATTATCACATAACATAGATAAAAAAAAAATTCCTTTTGTTTTTTTTCCTTTTAGCTGTCACAGAATGATGCAGCATCCATGAAATATTGTTTAACACCACTGGTCATTGGGGAAGTCCCTCTCAAATTTAGTGCTCTAACTAACATTGATGGTCTAAGTGATGCAGTGGAGCTTAATCTCACTGTAAAGGTATTGCAACAATATTAAATAAAGATATTGCAACAATATTAGATAAAAGTATTGCAACAGTATTTGATAAAAGTATTGCAACAATATTAGATTAAGGTATCGCAACAATATAAATAAAGTTATTGCAACAATATTAGATAAAGGTATTGCAACAATATTAAATAAAGGTATTGCAACAATATTAAATAAAGGTATTGCAACAATATTAAATAAAGGTATTGCAACAATATCAAATAAACATATTGCAACAATAAAGATATTTCACCAATATTTAATAAAGATATTTCAACAACATTTAATAAAGGTATTGCAAGAATATTAAATAAAGGTAATGCAACAATATAAAGTTATTGCAACAATATTCAATAAAGGTGTTGCAATATTATTAACTTGGATACAGATATTGCAACAATACTAACTTGAGTAAAGATAGTACATCAATATTTAGTAAAAGTTTTTCAACAATATAAACTTTACTACACCAATATTAACTTGAGTAAAGATATTGCAACAATGTTAATTTAGGAAATTGCAACAATATTTTATAAACTTATATAAAGGCATTGCAAGAATATAAATTGAAGTAAAAAAAAATAAAGCCAGTTTTAAAATATCAACTGCACAAAATTTATAGCAGAATATGCCTTAACATAATGGTATTACCAAAATATTACCTTAAGTTTATTCAGTATTACCTACAAGCATTTGTATCTAATATATAAAGCTCAGTTCTGTATGTAATGCATTTGTATGTCGTTGGAATTGTACGAATTTAAGTGTTAGAAAATTATCGTGCGCATTTGTCTAAATTTATGAGCTAAAAAATTACTATTGAAAGTGTTGGGAAATAATTTTCATTTTTCAAATTATAGTAATAATTGTCGGCATGTTCATTAAACACAAGTTTTAAAAAAAATATCATCTTTTACAAAAATTCTAATTATGTCTTTATTTAGTCCTATAGCACTTACTTCCCTTTGATAAATTAGGAAAAACACAATTACTTCCCTTTATAAAACCATTGCATTCCGTGAAAATAATTTACTTTTTAATTACTTTGTTTTGGTGTTGGGAAAAAAAATAATTACATAATTAGCGGGGATTGATCAAGTGCAAATGTTGTAGGTATTTTACGGATAAGCTTGGAGTATTAAAATTGTTTATTGAATTGAAACAGGCGCGTTCGTTTAAGTGAGTGCAAAAGACTGTGAATAAGTTGGGGTACTATAGTCGTTCATTAAGCTAAAACAGGTGATTCCGCCCCGGGCGTTTATGTTCGCGTTAGTGTTTTCTTTGTGTTTAGGTGGGTTTGCGTTAGTGGTTGCGTTTTGATTTGGTTCGTTTTTGTTCTTTCTTTTTTCGTTTTTGTTTGTGTTTTTTTTTTTTTGGGTTTGTATTTGTGTTTTTGGTTGGTTTTGCGTTTGGATTTGGTTTGTTTTCGTTTGCTTTTTCGTTGTTTTTTTTTGTTGGTATTGGTGTTTGTGGTTGGGTTTGTTGTTAGGTTTTTGTTTTCGTTTGCATTTGTAATTGTGTTAGCGTTATGTTTGCGTTTTGTTGTTTTTGGTTGGTTGTGGTTTGGGTGGGCAATGCCGGGTTTATGATGATTACTAAACACACAGGTAATGGTCTTTAACAGAAAGGTTTTTCACAGAAGCCAGAGCAGGGCCTGGCCGGGACGGCTAGTACTTTATATAATAAGAAAATGATAGTCTATATAATATGCAATATAAAAATAATTGTTCTATATGTAAAATCTGAAAAATCACTGAAAAATATGTAGAAAAAGGATGTAATGCTTGACTGAATACTTTTCTATTAATCCCCAGCCTGAAGGTGTCCCTAGGTCAACAAGCTATTCTCACCTTGTTGACCTCTCAAAAGGTTCATGGGACATGAATTTTCCTATTGCATATCCTACATCTTCTGTCACGGATTCACAGAGAATTACAGTAAACCTTGCCGGTAAGCAGATCCTATATTCTTTAAAGTTTGCTGCTACAAATTACCATTCTCTTTAATTAATATGTATTTTAATTTCCATGGTCATTAAATGTTTTAAATAATTTACTTTAAATTAGATATATATTTTAACCAAGCTATTACCATTGATATAGGCTTGTTTTAAAAATTATGTGATGTTAGAGAATGTATTAATTTGTAGAAAGATTTTAAGTTTTCCAATCGCCAAAAATGTTTTAAGTAATTCACTTTAAAGTAGACATAGATTTTAACAAGTGTCGTAATCATTGATAAAGACTTGTTTCAAATATTACCTGCATATATTGAATGTATTAATTTGAAGAAAGATTTTAAGTTTTCCAGCCAAAAGTGTCTCTTTTGAAAGTCTGATGCAGACTCAGGGGTTTTGTCAATATGAGAGGATAAAGTATGACCAATTGTTTCTGACACTAAAAAAATTATACTAGAATTTACAAACTTAAAATCTTTCTTCTTCTTTTTTATTCTTAATTTTTAATGTTGGAAGGGATTCACCCTAACACATTGTTAATTATTACGTGTCAACTTATGTGCCATTGACTCAGATTTCAGCCTTTTTTTTCTTTTTGGGTTTGCTTCCATAGCCGTTGTCTAATCCAAGAACAAGGCAGCCTTTAATTTTAGATTTGTCTTTCCTAGAAGAGTTGCTGTCCCTAGCTATCAAGCCTCATCTGCTTGGGTGTTCTAACTTGAGACTCTTCGGTTTACCAAATATGAACTTTACTAACTCGACAACACCGACCCTTTATATTTTTTAAACCTTAATCTTCAACTTTAAAACATTTTTTAATAATATTTTTATCCTCAGGCAATTTCTTAGGATCACTTGCATCTGATGTAGGCAATCTCCTAAAAATGCCTTATGGCTGTGGTGAACAGAACATGTTAAACTTTGCACCAAATATTTACCTGTTGCAGTTTTACTACAAAATAAACAGAATTACTGATGAATTTTTAAAACGGGCAACAGATTTCATGCTTGCTGGTAAGAAACTAAACACATTAATGAGGTACATTTAATAATTTACTCTTAAAATAAAGTTGGATACATCTGTGAAAAAAATATTGAAGTAGAACATTTTTATTCCTTACTTCACTTCATGAAACAATGTTCTATATTCATATATTAATTGTTTGATGACAAATGTTGCCTTAAACTTTTCTTGATATTAAGACTACATTGGCATTTAAATATGGTTGTAAAACATTTGCCTTACTATGGCATTTTATTGCTTGAAAAAAGTATGTTTCTCTTTTAAATGCTTGCTTATGAATTTAAAAAAAAATTAGGGCATTGAAAAACTTAAAAGTTCACTGATGAAACAGTTGTAACAAACTTGTAAAGGTCTATATTACTCTATATAAAAGTGATGGCATGGTCAAATGATAAAGCAATTGACTGCTATCCCAATTTGGATCTCAATACTGAGTCCAGTACTTCTCTTATAAAGAACATACATACTTTTGCTAGTGTCCACCCCTATTTAATCAGGCCCCCCCCCCCCCCAAGTTTCAAGTGTCTCCCCCTCCTTCTGGAAGAGGAAAAAATCTGAAAGAAACATTGATTGAATCCACCCAACTTTAATGGGTACCTGGCCCACATAGGAAAGTAATGGCAGCTGAGGAATAGTGCTGAACACACTATCCTTTCATATGCTGAGATCACTGAAACAGGTGAACTCTACTTCAAGTTCAAAAGTGAATGTAGGTTACTTAACATTTTTTTAAATAAATAACTTTTGATACATCAGTTCTGTCATATTATGATACCTCCTTTTCCATGGTGTTAAGGAAAATAAGTATAGATTTCAAAAGGAAGCCTAAGAATAATGAACTGATCTCTTTTAATTGATTACAAATGTGCAGGCTATCAGAAAGAAATTATGTATGAGCATGGAAGTACTGGAGGCTTCAGTACCTTT
>NW_026732079.1:0-97500 GCF_028476545.2 Physella acuta | reverse complement strand
TGAGTATAATTGCATACTATTCACTAAACCTTCCTGGTTAAGTTTTAAATTAAAAACATTTTTTGTTAACGCCAACCAATGTCATTATAATTATCTTAATTTTGTTTTTAATCGAAGAATAGTGTTGAAAATATATTCTCGAAAAGTCAATCAATTTTACATTTGGGTATGAATGGTGAATACTACACCAAAATTGTGTCTGCAGTTTTTCATCTTACTCGGAATCATTCTGCAAATCAAAGAATTTATCTTGTAATTCATCGGGAATGCTGGCAACATCAAGGGAAGAAGAGAATGGGTAATGCGTAAATGCAGATTCTTTTTTTTTCAGCTCAGAGAAATAGCGATACAGTTCGTTTTCAAGAGATTCAAGATGCCCAGAAATCGCTTTTTTCAAAATGTTAATTATCTCACAATTAGATTCATCTACCACACCGCAGAGTATTTCAAATTTACAATATTTCCAAGATTTGTTTTCTTTACCGATTTTGCAGCTTTGAGAAAAATGCCCCGAGATTATCATGGAAAGTTATAATATTCGTTCATTTTCCCTTTAGCTTCAGGTTAAGCTTATCTTGATGTTCGAGCATATCTGCTAGGTATGATACTCTCTCCAACCACTCTATGTCGTTTTAAGTATACCAAAAAGTCTTGTTTCCTTTGCACTCACAAGAACAATTTGATTTCAGATTTCAATTCAAAAACACAATTTACAATATTTCGTTTGACAGCCATGGTACTGTAGTGTAGGAGAGCAGAACCTCGTGATCTATATTAATGTTTTTGCTCAGTTCTTTGAAAGCTCCAGATTTTATATAATTTACGACTTATACTAGCAATGGACTCTTGATGTCGATTGGTTAGGGCAGTGGTTAGGGAGCTAAATCTTTTCTGTTTTCTGAAAGCCCGATTTTGAGCTAAACATAGATGGCGCACCATCCGTACAAACCCCCACAGCCGTTGTAACCCATTTTAATCATCCAGTTTCAAAAAAGGTATTTATTTTCTCCATGCTAGCTTCATAAAAGAGCAACTTTTCTTTGCTATCATCCGCATGAATATAGACACGAACTCACGTCTGTTGATTTATCAACTTGAAAAGCAAACAATGGTGAAAGCTTAATTTCAATAAAAATGTGTTATTTAACATTTACGTACATGCAGCGTTTGATGAGATTTTCTCATTTTTTTTTTGCTTGGCATTTTCTATCGCGACTTCATTTGATGCTTGCACTAATGCTGGTGAAAACTTCCTGTTCGATCAAGTTTCTGGCGTTTGCAACTAGCATCTTACCGACGAAAGAACTCCATATATTTTTTGGTGTGTTCCGAATGACTCGTCTCAAATGACGTTTTAGTTTTGAAGGTTTCATAGATTCGTGACTGAGAACAACTTTGTACAGTGCGCTTTGTTTCTTCTCTATTACATTTCCAGTGATGTTAATGAAGTCGAATTTAAAAAATTCTTCTAAATATTTATGTTTTGTTTCAAATTACTAAGGTTTAGTATACCAGTTGGCGACCCCCCAGAAAGACCTTCGCGACCCCCAGGGGGGTCGCGACCCCCAGGTTGGGAACCCGTGCTTTAGTCAAATGTAACTGTATGATAAAGTGGTGTAACTGCAATGTTCACAACAAACCAACTTGGATCAGAACGGTCCTAAACTATCGGGTAAACCCAAACTCTACTCAAATGTATCATTATCTAAGTACAAGTATCAATCTTCATAAAATATTAACACTCTATCCCTACACCAAGAATCTAGTGGCAATACAGATTTCTGTAATCTATTAATAGATCTACTTCACACACAAAACGGCGGGTAGGTTGTTTTATTTTCGTCATTTTCTCCTGCAATTATACGCAACGAGCGACTCTTAATGCTAGACCTTCGTGTCTGTATCATTCATCAAAACCAGACCACAGACTATCGATTGGGCGCTGGTGTAGTATTTCATGAACAATTTGCTGGAAGAAAAAAATAATTCTGGAAACCTAGGGGTGGGTGTGGTGAGGGTGAGAGTGTGGGGGAGGGGAAGGGGAGTGTTGCATGGTTTCTGGAAACGGGTCATAACATTAAATGTTTCACACCAGGCTGTTAAGTAATTGTTGTAATCGTGTCATTAAATGTGTATACACCTGTAAATACAACAGTTAACTCTACACAAAAGCACTTTCGCACACACAAACACATAAACACACACACACACGCATATATATATATATATATATATATATATATATATATATATATATATATATATATATATATATATATATATATATATATATATATATATATATATATATATATATATATATATATACATGTCTTTGATTGTGTATGTGTGAATATATATGTATATATATATATATATATATATATATATATATATATATATATATATATATATATATATATATATATATATATATATATATATATAAAGCAAAGTGGTCGGGTGCCCGATAGGGCACTTCCCGGCGCCGCAGGCGCGTCAAATTTGGCACGAAGGTGCCTTATGGCGATAGAACACGAGGGCCAGTGACGGTTTGGCAAAAAGTCTACGGAGCGGGGGTCAAAACTGACCTCGACTGACCGGCGCCTTATATGGGCTATATTACAAAAAAAAAAATTCCTCCGACGACCCCCCTTGATATTTTGTGAGGTGGTAGAATGGCTTGACCTTTAGGGAAAACTGTCGGTTACACTCAAAGCCCTCGACGAGGGCTAAAAAGTGACCGCGAGTGAAATTCTCTTTATATGAGCTCTATTACGAAAAAAAAATTCCTCCGACGACCCCCCTTGAAATTTTGTGAGGTGGTAGGAGAACACCTTGGGGTGTCAAAAAAAACTCGGCATATCTGGGAAAACTTCGTAAAGGGGTCAAAACTGACCAGTTGTATTTCCCTATATAATCTTTGTATTTTATGGGAAAAACAGAGGGTCATTTCAACGCAGACTTTAGGATACTTAAGCTCAGTATATCTGGCTAATTTTTTGCATGCTCCTAGGTCAATGGCTTGACCTTTAGGGAAAACTGTCGGTTACACTCAAAGCCCTCGACGAGGGCTAAAAAGTGACCGCGAGTGAAATTCTCTTTATATGAGCTCTATTACGAAAAAAAAATTCCTCCGACGACCCCCCTTGATATTTTGTGAGGTGGTAGAAGAACACCTAGGGGTGTCACAAAAAACTCGGCATATCTGGGAAAACTTCGTAAAGCGGTCAAAACTGACCAGTTGTATTTCCCTATATAATCTTTGTATTTTATGGGAAAAACAGAGGGTCATTTCAACGCAGACTTTAGGGTACTTAAGCTCAGTATATCTGGCTAATTTTTTGCATACACTACTATAGATGACTAGGCCGTATGGAAAAACTGTTGGTCAGACTCAAAGCCCTCGACGAGAGCTAAAAGATGATCTTGAGTGAAATTCTCCTTATATGAGATATATATATATATATATATATATAAATAAATTGACGAACGATCCCCTTAAGATTATTTGACGTCGTAGACCGACCCTGAAGGCTAACAAAAAAACTTTAATCCCGTCGGAAACAGCCATTATAGTTGTTAAATATGTTCATGTACCGTAATTTCTTATATAAGCATAGCAACTGTTTGTAAAAAAAAAACAAAGACATACGTCATACGTTCAGTTTTCAAGGGAGGTAACGTTTTTTAAATTATTATTTTTCAAATAATTGTATACTATTTTAAACAGAAACAGAAAATGACGAAGTATAGCATTTGTTTTAGTACAAAATTAAGTTGTTAATTTAGTTACGTATCCCAATTAAATAAATAAATAAATTTCAAAAGGCAATGTAATAAAAACTATGAGATGTACTGTTCATGGAAGCTGTGTAGTTCTAATTCCATTTTACTTATACATTGCGTACTTTCCGATATTTCTCTGAGAACGGTATTTAAATGACAAACTAAAACATTTTTTTTCTAAAGTTAGCATTACTGTTTAAATTAAAGCACTCAACACCAAATCCATCGCTAAATAATTAAGTATTCAAATTCTCAAATGTTATTTAAAAACCTAAGCGAAGCTAGGCAGTATGCCTAGTATATATATATATATATATATATATATATATATATATATATTTATAAGATAACTTTAAAAACCCGAATACACTCGCTATATGTCTGTGATACTGTTAGTTTAATAAAGAATGAGAAGAAAAACATTATTGCCAACGTGTATATCACTCGTTAAGTCACGGTGGTAAACAAATCGTGTATGAGTACATAACAATTCTAGATCTGTTGTTAGATCTCTTTAAGGAAACTTCATATATTTCTCATACTTCCTCGAGTGATGTAATATTTAGTACTATGTCCAGTAATTTTTACTTCTTAAAAATTGTGATATGTATTCATTAAAGCTGCACTTTTTTAAGGCGTCAACCCTTAACTTGAACGTATCGCATTCGATTTTGCAAATGAAAGCTCTACATTTACACCACGCCGAACATTACCTGCCTTAGCAAAGAATGTTAAAATCCCATGAAAGCAAAACCCATTTTCGATGTAACCCAACAGACTTCAGCCAATGGTTTACATTTACGCTGAGTTACATGTTGCTTCAAACACTAATGAAATGTAATGTTAGAACAAACAGTAATTGTTGGATGTTCGGGACTGTGTGTGTACATGTTTAAAATGGATAATGTGATTGGGAAATTCAGCATGTTAATGGTAATTACTGCGTACTTGCATGTCTATTATGTTGATTAGAATGCTGTTATAGATACATGGAAAGCTATGGCGTGACGATTTAGCGTAATATTACACTACCACCATGTTTAACACAAAGCGATCATCTAAATTTCTAGCTAAATTGTGGTTTTTTTTTTTTTCCAGAGGTGTAGCGACCGGGGACAAACTTTTCGATGTGCACCCCCCCCCCCCTCAAGATTTTGATTTGCACCCCCTCGACTCAAACTTTCGATTTCCACCCCCCTCAACCTTTCAATTTATTTTTCCAACCCATTTTGGCGCACCCTATGGTCGGCATATGTCCCCCCGCCCCCCCCCCCCCCCTCGCTACGCTACTGTTTTTTTTCTACGATACGTTTTGTACGTGAATCCAGATTTTTTTTATTATTATTGGTATTGGGATATACATGGACGTTAAAGGAATTTTCGAAGATTTTATTCAGAGCACCTAGAGATTTTAAATTCAAGTCAGCTTTTTTCAATCAATCAAAGTTCCGAATAATTTAAACTTTTCAGATCGTATAATTTCAAATAACACTAAGATGCTACGTAATTTATGCAAATTTTTTTATTTCGTCAGCTTAAAATTCATTCATGTTAGTAGACACTTGATTTTTTTTTTTTTTTTTTGTATTTTTCTGAAATTGTGCGTCTCACTTTTGATTGATGAGGTTAATAGATACGCCACTTTGGCCAGATACATTTTAGTTTGATAGCTAAAATGTCAGTCATGTGAACTGAATAGATTTTTTTTTCTTATAGCTCACGACTTCTAATTTTGTTATGAAAAAGTCACCCAAATGGAGCTTGTCATATTCGGTTGTCTATGAGCAATATATTTCTAAGGTTTAAGATTGTATCGATTTGTAGATCTCAAGACAAAATTAAAATTTATAGATGTGTATGTGTGGTAGTTATTTTACATAGCAGCTCAATTTATTTTATAAAAGCGCTCAAAGCTACTAACTTGCACAAACGTCCTTATAGATTATAGCTCATGATTTTATTACTAGAATAGATTTTATGATTTCATTACTAGAATAGATTTTCTGATTTTATTACTAGAATAGATTTTCTGATTGTATTACTAGAATAGATTTTCTGATTTTAATACTAGAATAGATTTTCTGATTTTATTACTAGAATAGATTTTCTGATTTCCTTACTAGAATATATTTTCTGATTTTATTACTAGAATAGATTTTCTGATTTCCTTACTAGAATATATTTTCTGATTTTATTACTAGAATAGATTTTCTGATTTCCTTACTAGAATATATTTTCTGATTTTATTACTAGAATAGATTTTCCGCTTTCCTTACTAGAATAGATTTTCTGATTTTATTACTAGAATAGATTTTCTGATTTCCTTACTAGAATAGATTTTCTGATTTCCTTACTAGAATATATTTTCTGATTTTATTACTAGAATAGATTTTATGATTTCCTTATTAGAATAGATTTTCTGATTTCCTTACTAGAATATATTTTCTGATTTCCTTATTAGAATAGATTTTATGATTTCCTTATTAGAAAAGATTTTCTGATTTCCTTACTAGAATATATTTTCTGATTTCCTTATTAGAATAGATTTTCTGATTTCCTTACTAGAATATATTTTCCGATTTCCTTATTAGAATAGATTTTATGATTTCCTTATTAGAATATAATTTCTGATTTCCTTATTAGAAAAGATTTTCTGAGGATTGTAACTTTGCAGTGTCCTCCGCATTTCAGCTTTGGTGGGGTCTTTTTTTCATTGATTTTTATTTTTTTATTCATGAAGTATCTAGAAATGTACAAGTATTATAAACAATTTAAGTAGTTGGTTTTAAAAGCATTGAAAATGAGTTGTTTCTATTAGTAGCACGTTATTCGTCCAATCCTGTGTCTAGGTATTCCTGCAACAACTTAGACCAGAATTTCCTTAGTAATTTATTATGATTTTTTGTATTCTTTCGGGACTAAAATTCCTTCATTTTAATACAACATCCTCTTGGCGTTCCTTCCATGTAGCAATACAATATTCCCCTTGCAATTTTTCTTTTATACTTGTACCAAAGAACATTTCTATTATTTTCACCATTTTGCAGCATAAATTGTCTTTTTCAAAGGTTCCTCTAACACTGGAACCCCCACCCCCGCCCCATCATGTTCCCTCCATCGTTAAGCGCAACTCCCTCTAATCCCCATGATGACAGTTCGAGTTGTCGCCTGCTAGTTCCGGAAGTCTTGTCACTGTCTAGGTCATCGATTGCTGGTCACTAAGTTTTTCATATCAGCATAGTCCTTGTCGTGACCGATCGGAAGACAGGGGTCAAGCTGGACGCGAGGTAGCTATTTGGTCGGTGGTATTGGCTAGTGTGTGAGGGCGTGGGATCAAACACCTTGACATCTCGGGTTAACAGCAGAGGTTTTTTTTTTTTGGTTTTTTTTTTGTTTTTTTTTAAAATGTAATGAAGATAAATTAAAAAAAAAAGATAGATTCGTATTTACAAACGTTTTAAAATTAAAATTAACTTTTTGAGATTAACAGAAAGATATTTAAAAATAGTGCGCATCTATAAGTATGTGTTCATTATTGCAAAATTGAAGTCTTAAAAGATATTTCAGTATCATCAATATAACTTGGGACATTTAATTAAGGTAATAGACAATAAAAGCACTAGATAACTGCATCAAAATATATGAGTTCGATATCTCGATAAAACTTCAAAATTAGTATGAATTTGTAAACAAAATATATGCTAAAATTATAGTATTCAGCTACGGTGCCATTGACACGCAAGACAGGCCTAAAAACATACAATCATAAACATTACAGGTTTATTAATGTGCATAATATTAATAACTGTGAAGTTAATTAGAATGATTGTGTTTGTAAAATGTAGTTGTCGAAGCATCATTGAAGAAACTATCATACATTATTTATTGAATAGATAATTATAATATCGCAACAAAGTATACGCTATTGGTACGTTAAATCCTGGTACTATTCGATTGGTATCTATCAGTACAAAGATAAAGATAGCATTAATTAAAACCAATTCAACACAATTATATACTATCTCAATTGAGATAGTTTAACATGCAAAAGCACATTATTTTTTCCAAATCATTCAAGCTAAATTATGACTTAAAACACCGTTGAATTAGATTAACGTCTCAGCTCGCTACAGAACTATAAACTCCAAACATCAATCGCAAAGCACAGACTCATTTCACATTATATAGACACAAGCCCTTGATATCCCATAAAAAGCTCTTCCCTCTTAAAAGCAAAGATACATAAACGTCTGAATATAAAACGTCACGTGATCTTCTACTTCCGGTGAAAAAACGAAAACAAGTATTTAAAAATTCTCCACGTTCTCAATTTTGTTTTCCAATTTTTTTCCGAAATATTTTTTTTTAACTTTGGGAAAGGTCTGTTGAATGAAGACACTCCAGAAACACAGACGCAGTGAGTGTATAGGACACTCCGGCACCATCGTCACCCCGGTCTATAAATACACTGGAGTGAATGGAGTGCTTCACTGCCATTAGCGCTAAAAGGGCAGTTATCAACAATGGGACGCAGTCACTGAAAGCCGTCGAGGCAAAAACCAGCTCAACATCGCTGGTAAAAAAATGTCTTTTAACGACATTTTATTTTATTAGCTGGAGTTTGGTGTGTGCTTTAGGTTTCCTGTAAAGTTGTGATAGATGAGCTAATCCTTTAATATAAAAGTTCCGATTGGATTTTTAGACAAATATGTATGGAGAAAAGGAAAGGTCTGGTCTAGACGGTTTTCTTCTGTTACCTATTATATATATATATATATATATATATATATATATATATATATATATATATATATATATATATATATATATATATATGTAACTAGTGTAGGCCTAGTTACTAGTCACTATTGTTAAGAACGCAATAGTGCAGGTGTTGGACTGATAAGCCAAGCGATACGACAAGCCGCTGTCAACTTTGACACGACTTGGCTGACGAAACAGTGCAGGTGTTCTATTAATCGGACTGATGAGACAACTGCGTAGTAATCGGAAGGCGAGATATTCGGATTGAACATAACTGTGATAGAACCGAATACGATTACGAATACGAAGGGATATATAGGAAGGCGACAGTTGAGAAAGGAGGCCGAACTGTAGAGACGTGAGGAGTAGGAGATCAGGGGATCAGTCAGTCAGTAAGAGGAGTATCAGAGACAGTGACAGGATCAGTATCAAGTTGGTTATTGAACGGGTTAGCCGTATTGTGTTAATAAGGACGATAGACATGTGCATTCAGTTATGTGAAGACTAGTGAGGACTGTTGGGGGTCAGTTGATTCAGACTATTATTGTGAAGCATTTCTTTTGATTCATTATATTATTGTGAAGCATTTCTTTGATTCATGTAATAAAAGGATCAATAGTGAACCTGCATCTTCGAGTATCTATACTGTGGTCGATGTTGTGTAGAATGAGTGGTTAGACTCGTTAACATTTGGCACTACAGGCAAATAGACTCGTTACATTTGGCGTTGCCGAGCAGAAGATGCAACTACGCTCGGTCACATTTGGCGCTGCGAGCAGGGTGATTCAATTAGACCAGCCGCTTTAGGCACCCATTATCAACCTAGATTCAGTTCATAACTGTGGTTCGTGTGTGTGTGAATTCGGACATTCAGGAACAGTGAAAATTGAGGAACGAGGAAAATTTTTCATACACACACGGTAAGAAAGGTCTTTTCTTTTTTTACTCAAGGAATAAAAATTATAATGTCTACTCTGGACGAGAAGCAGACCCATATTGTGGTCCTGCCCAGAGAGTCCCACATTAACAAATTTTACGGGGACGGTGATCCAACTTTAACCAACAGGTTCAGTGAAGAGGTCAAAGCGGCCTGGGCCTCGAGATACATGTCACCAGAGGAAAGATTAAGACTGCTGATGGGCAGTATAGGAGAGACGGTTAGGGCAGAGGTCAAATGCCACGATAAAACCATCCAATCAGATCCAGATAAGGTGCTGGATCTAATTATGGAGACCTTTGGGGAGAGACGGTCGGGATCGCAACTGCTATCGGGGTTCGTAGGCTTAAAGCAGAGAATGGCGGAGAGTGTGATGGAGTATTCACACCGAATGAACAGGGCCTTTGATTCGGTAAAGGGCAAAACACCTGACATTGATGTGCGCCTACTGAGGGACCATTTCATCGAGGGGCTAGCAACCCCGATCTTAAGGAGAGAGTTGAAAGAAGAGGTCTACAAAGACCCGCAGTTGACCTTCCTTCAGGTCAGGAACTCAGCGATCCGCAGGTCCGAGGATGAGGACCAATCGAACTGTTCGGTAGACAAAGTCTCTGTGCCGGAACAGAAACAATCCCCACCCACAGGGACCGGCACGATGGAAACCATGATGGCTCAACTGTTGGCCCACCTGGATAAGGTTGACCAACGATTGGAGAGGTTAGAAAGCAGGGCAACAGCTGAGAATCAGGGCAAAAACGGGACAAAACAGGGACGGGTTGGACAGCCGCGACCTGCCGGTCCATCGCTCCGGTGGACGGCTGAAGGTCGACCAATTTGCTTGTCCTGCTCACAACCCGGACATATGGCACGGTACTGTCCGGTGAAACGATCGCCCTCTGTAGGGCAGGTCAAGGCTACAGAGCGGCGAGGTTATGGCGCAAGAAACAAAATGGGACAAACAATGAAAGAGTCTCAAACAAGACTCGAAGAGAAATTATCAGATATTGAAAAAATGAACTTGAATGTTGAAAAGTTTCAAGTGAACAATTTGTTGGCTAAGAAAAATGATGATAAGGAAGAAATTGGTAGACTTAAGAATGAGATCTCAAGGTTAACCACGAAACTGGATAGGGAAAGTTCATGCAAATTAAAAGCACAGGAGAAATGTTCATCTGTAGAGTGTCTGTTATCTGAAGAAGAAAATAGAAACTTTGTACCTGGTTTTGCAAAAATTGCCGCACCATTGCATGACTTGGTAAACAAAATGACAAAGAAACACAGTAAGGAGAAAAAGAAAGGTAAAACACAACTGATAGGTGAATTATGGACTGATGAATGCCTGAACTCGTTTAAGCTACTGAAAAATGCTTTGACAGAGGCACCGATATTAGGATACGCAGACTTTGACAAGCCATTTCGGCTAGAAATTGACGCCAGCTCTAAAGGTCTGGGAGCTGTGCTATCACAACAACAAGAGCAAGGTTTCAGGGTTATTGCGTATGCCAGTCGAGCTCTGAAGGAATCAGAGAAGAACATGACAAATTACAGCGCCATGAAACTAGAACTTTTGACATTAAAATGGGCTGTGACTGAAAAATTCAGGGACTATCTATTAGGTGCTAAATGTGTGGTATACACTGACAATAACCCCCTCAGTCACCTAAAGACAGCAAAGTTGGATCCATCGAACAGCGATGGGCAGCAGAATTGGCACTCTTTGACCTGGAGATAAAATATCGCCCGGGGCGGTCCAATGGCAATGCGGACGCCTTATCAAGGAATCCTTACGAGAGACCGGGCGATGAGGAAGAAACGCTGACAGGAATATGTGAGGTCAGAGCGTCAACAGATATCCCTCACGGGGTGCACGGGATGCAAAACGGACAGACCGGGGTGGAGCACATTTCCACAGAGCCCGGACATATGGACATTAGTGATTTTAATTGCCTTAATAATAAAGAGATAAGAGATGCCCAGAGAACGGATAGTGGCTTACAGCCGCTGTTGAAATACGTCCAGGAACAAAAATTCCCAAGAAGAAGGGAAAGAGAACAGTTTGGTCGGGAAACAAAGAAACTACTGAGTCAGTGGGACCGTCTCAGTATAAAGGATGGTGTTCTCATGCGGAGAATTCATGACCAAATAGATGGGACAATACACCAGGTGGTGGTGCCTGGACAGTTACGAGAAGAAGTGCTAAGGTTGGCACATGACAGGGCAGGACACCAGGGTCAGGACAGGACGCACAAAATATTACGACGGAGGTGTTACTGGCCCAATATGGAGATGGAGGTCAAACGCCATTGTGAGGCTTGTGTGAGGTGTCAGCATGCGAAAATGCCAGTTGTTAAAATGAGACAGCCATCAGGACACTTACTGGCGACAAAACCACTAGAGATTGTGGCTATGGACTTTACGTCGTTGGAGCAATCATCGGATGGGACGGAACATGTGTTGGTAATGACTGATGTATTCACCAAATGGACTGTGGCGGTGCCCACACGAGATCAGACGGCCAAAACAGTGGCAAAGGTCTTAATAGAACATTGGTTCATCAAATATGGCATACCAAGACAATTACACTCTGACCAAGGAAGGGCCTTCGAGTCAGAAGTAATTAACCAACTGTGCAGCCACTACGGGATCAACAAATCTAGAACAACCACATTTAATCCGAAAGGAAACGGACAGTGCGAGCGGTTCAACCGCAGCATGCATGATTTGCTGCGTACGCTAGAACCTGAACAGAAAAAACGTTGGCCTGATTTTCTCCCAGAGTTGGTATATCTATACAACTGCACCCCCCATGCCACAACCGGCTTTTCGCCACACATGTTACTGTTCGGACGGGAGGCTCGACTCCCTCTTGACTTGTTCCTAGGGAAAAAGGAAAGTATGACTGGCTCATACACCGCACTAGAATATGTGAATGAACATATGAGACGAATTAGAGAAATGTACAGGGTAGTACAGGAAAGACTAGAACATGAAGCACGGCGAAGGGAACCGCCGGTACAGACAAGGGACCCGCCACTCAAACTGAACGACAGGGTATTACTGCGTAGCCACCCGTTAGGCAGAAACAAAATCCACGACCTCTGGGGACAGGAGATATGGCAAGTCGTGGAGATGCCTAAAGTAGCAGGTGGCCCCTTTAAGATAAGACCCATCAATCACACCAAACCGGATCGGTGGGCGAATATTGCTCAATTAAAGAAATATTGGCATCGGCAAGAGGAGCATTTACACACAAAGAAACCTAAGACAATTAGGGAACCGGAAACTATAACGGAAATTCACATAGCCATCCCGGAACCATGTCACCATCAACAGCACAACAGCGATACACAAGTGGAGGATAACGGCAACAAAGAGGATCCCGTTCCTCCCAGAAGCAGAGAGACAGTAGACCATCAGATAAGTGGTCCGCGGAGAAGTTTGAGAAACAGAAAGAATACGAAATTTTTCGTCAGCAACCATCAATTCTTTCATGGTCGCGCTGGTATGAGAACAGACTGTTCAAAAAGTTATAAAAGTGAACTGGTGAAGGCACCAAACGAAAAAAGGTGGATGTGAATTCTAGAACTGCCTTGTGTCTGAGGAATATGATGTAGACACATTTGATATGTGAAATAGGGATAACTGTCAATCTTTTACGAATGTGACGACATTGACAGTGAATGGAACAATAAATTTTTTTACGATGGTGCGATTGACATTTAAGAAGTGCACCTACCAAGCGTTGTTTGTGGTTAAAACACACAAAAAAAGGCGGCGGTGGATGTAACTAGTGTAGGCCTAGTTACTAGTCACTATTGTTAAGAACGCAATAGTGCAGGTGTTGGACTGATAAGCCAAGCGATACGACAAGCCGCTGTCAACTTTGACACGACTTGGCTGACGAAACAGTGCAGGTGTTCTATTAATCGGACTGATGAGACAACTGCGTAGTAATCGGAAGGCGAGATATTCGGATTGAACATAACTGTGATAGAACCGAATACGATTACGAATACGAAGGGATATATAGGAAGGCGACAGTTGAGAAAGGAGGCCGAACTGTAGAGACGTGAGGAGTAGGAGATCAGGGGATCAGTCAGTCAGTAAGAGGAGTATCAGAGACAGTGACAGGATCAGTATCAAGTTGGTTATTGAACGGGTTAGCCGTATTGTGTTAATAAGGACGATAGACATGTGCATTCAGTTATGTGAAGACTAGTGAGGACTGTTGGGGGTCAGTTGATTCAGACTATTATTGTGAAGCATTTCTTTTGATTCATTATATTATTGTGAAGCATTTCTTTGATTCATGTAATAAAAGGATCAATAGTGAACCTGCATCTTCGAGTATCTATACTGTGGTCGATGTTGTGTAGAATGAGTGGTTAGACTCGTTAACATTTGGCACTACAGGCAAATAGACTCGTTACATTTGGCGTTGTCGAGCAGAAGATGCAACTACGCTCGGTCACATATATATATGTATATGTATATATATATATATATATATCCAAGGTTCCCCGTATCTTAATTTTTACTCGTGTGTCAAAGCAAAATATTGTTCGCCAAACTATCTAGAAAATCTCGTATATCAGTGCACTTGTATATCGAGATACCACCTATGTGTTTTGACACAACTTATATTTATGCTTAACTGTATGTCTTAATGCAAATTTTGCTTATAATACAGTTAAAGTTATATATTGATGGGTTTGTTGATGCTGATGTTTCACTTCGTTGCTGTTGAATGTAGCAAACGATTAAATGTTTTCATATAGAATTTTAAATCATAATGTTGTTTTGTAATTTTTCAATGTTTAATTTGTACAAATAAAACTAAAAACAATGCACACAAAATAGACCAGACACACCGCGTTTCTCACCTTTCAAGGTTATAGAAAATATAGGTTTTCAAAACGTAAACGGAGATTTAATTAAGTTCCTCTTGCAGGGCTAAAAAAAAAAAGGAACGTTAGAGAGATTCTAAATATTATTATTCATCGCCTAACTACATAATAACGCAAGGTAAAAAAAAAAAAAAACTAGCTTTAACAGGATCGATGATTTCGGCAAAATGCTTTTAAGACACCGCATAAGGAGATCTCGATGTCTGAAGTCAGCAACAAACGCTCACACATGGGACAATAACTGGGATGTACGAGTCTACATATCGAATGATCGTATAAAACTAATTTGTCGTTTAGACCGTCACCTTGATACTTAGCGTGGGGGTTAACAATGACATTGACAGCTGCAGTAATTAAGTTACCGAATGGTATCGGTATTGACATTGGTTTTTTTTATGAGAAATATGTCCATTATCGATGTCACACACATAAGGAAAACCTAAATGGGAAGGTTGTCTAAGGGGGGGGGGGGTAATATTTTACTGACCATGTGCTGTGGGTCAGTGCTAAATGGGGGGGGGGGGCAGAGGCGTAGCGAGGGGGGGGGCGGGGGTGCGGGCCGCACTGCGTGACACCATTTAGGGGGGTGACACCAAGGCAAAAAATAGCAAAATATATATAGAAAAACTTAATGGGAGTGTGCAAATCGAAAGTTTGAGGGGGGGGGGGTGTGCAAATCGAAAGTTTAAGGGGGGGGGGTGCAAATCGGAAGTTTGAGGGGGGTGCAAATCGAACCTTTGAAAGTTTGTCCCCGAGAATGGTCGCTACGCCTCTGGGGGGTGACTCCATTAAGTGCCGCACCTGATGACACCAGACCTCGCTACGTCAATGGGGGGGGGGGGGGGGGGGGAGAACCAAGAAAAGCAAAATCTTGTACACTTTTCTTTTTTTTTAAATGACTGATTATGATCACTGATATCCCATACCCTGAATTATCACATTCTTCATCGCAAGGTTTTACATGTCGTTTTAAGTTATAAGTAGCTTTCCCTCTTTAAGTAGTTGTTTGATTTCTCATCCACAAATGTTTAACCCTTGATGTCTCAACTCCCATATTTAACCCTTGATATCATATCTCTCGAAATCAATTCTTAATATCTCATTGATAACTTATTTCCCATATTTTGATAACTTATCTCCCATATTTTGATAACTTATCTCCTATATTTTACCCTTTAATGCCTCATGTACCATGTTTATCCCTTGATATACCATCTCCCATATTCAACCCTTGATGCCTCATATACCAAGTTTATCCCTAAATGCCTCATCTCCCATATTCAACCCTTGATGCCTCATGTACCAAGTTTATCCTTGATGCCCCATGTACCAAGTTTATCCTTGATGCCTCATGTACCAAGTTTATCCTTGATGCCCCATGTACCAAGTTTATCCCTTGATGCCTCATGTACCAAGTTTATCCTTGATGTCTCATGTACCAAGTTTATCCTTGATGCCTCATGTACGAAGTTTATCCTTGAAGCCTCATGTACCAAGTTTATCCTTGATGCCCAATGTACCAAGTTTATCCCATGATGCCTCATGTACCAAGTTTATCCTTGAAGCCTCATGTACCAAGTTTATCCTTGATGCCTCATGTACCAAGATTATCCTTGATGTCTCATGTACCAAGTTTATCCCTTGATGCCTCATGTACCAAGTTTATCCTTGATGCCTCATGTCCCATGTTTATTCCATGATGCCTCATGTAACAAGTTTATCCTTGATGCCCCATGTACAAAGATTATCTTTTGATGTCTCATGTACCAAGTTTATCCTTGATGCCTCATGTAACAAGTTTATCCTTGATGCCTCATGTACCAAGTTTATCCTTGATGCCCCATGTACCAAGTTTATCCCTTGATGCCTCATGTACCAAGTTTATCCTTGATGCCTCATCTCCCATATTCGCCCCTTGATGCCTCATGTAACAAGTTTATCCTTGATGCCTCACGTACCAAGTTTATCCCTTGATGCCTCATGTACCAAGTTTATCCTTGATGCCTCACGTACCAAGTTTATCCCTTGATGCCTCATGTACCAAGTTTATCCTTGATGCCACATCTCCCATATTTAACCCCTGATGACTCATGTACAAAGATTATCTTTTGATGTCTCATGTACCAAGTTTATCCTTGATGCCTCACGTACCAAGTTTATCCTTGATGCCTCACGTACCAAGTTTATCCTTGATGCCTCATGTACCAAGTTTATTCATTGATGCCTCATGTACCAAGCTTATCCTTGATGCCTCATCTTCCATATTTGCCCCTTGATACCTCATGTATCAAGATTATCCTTGATGCCTCAAGTACCAAGTTTATCCCTTGATGCCTCATGTACCAAGTTTATCCCTTGATGCCTCATGTACCAAGCTTATCCTTGATGCCTCATGTACCAAGCGTATCCTTGATGCCTCATCTCCCATATTCGCCCCTTGATGCCTCATGTACCAAGATTATCCTTGATGCCTCAAGTACCAAGTTTATCCCTTGATGCCTCATGTACCAAGTTTATCCCTTGATGCCTCATGTACCAAGTTTACCCTTGATGCCTCAAGTACCAAGCTTATCCCTTGAAGTCTAATCTAACGTGTTGATCCTAGAACTATTTGCTCACTGCGGAAGTCATCTCTCCCGTTGTTATTCGCTACTATCGACCACAACTTTCCTCGGCCCCCAAGTTGAGCGTCTGTTGATGTAGGGTGAGCGACTGTTGATGGAGTGTTTAAAGGCAGACGGTTCCCTACGTCACTCTACCATAGTTGTTTACTTTCCTAGTCTAATGTAAGTTTAGTGGGGGAAAAAACTTTCGTTGAATTGGTTAGTCTTAATTAAGTTAGAGCGACCAGTTGACTAAATTAAATGGTCTGAGCAAATGGGAAAAAAAAGATGGTACCAAGTTCAATACAAACAGACGGAAGAAATAAAGAGGTTCGAGTTTATATTGGTGGAGGAATGTTTGGTGTCGCTTTTGATTAGAGTTTTTCTGTCCTCGAGATAGTTGGTTTTGTACTGGTTTCGTTGTTTTTGCGTCGTGTTCGGTAATTGTTATTTTGTTCTGAGATTGTTGGTTTTGTACTGAGAATGTTGGTTTTGTTCTGAGATTGTTGGTTTTGTTCTGAGATTGTTGGTTTTGTTCTGAGATTGTTGGTTTTGTTCTGAGATTGTTGGTTTTGTTCTGAGATTGTTGGTTTTGTTCTGAGATTGTTGGTTTTGTTCTGAGATTGTTGGTTTTGTTCTGAGATTGTTGGTTTTGTTCTGAGATTGTTGGTATTATTCTTTGTTGGTTAAATTGCGGAGTTTCAGTTTACTTCAGTGATTGTCGAGAATGATCGACGATATTGGGCTATTTTCGGTCGGTTTTGGTGGTTTTGCTATGGCAGCCGTTAGTGTCCGAATAGTATCTCAAGAAATTAACCTGTACCTATCAACGTACGTTAGAGTCTGAAAAATCAGTTTTAAAAAACTGGACCCTAAAACTTTTTTTAAAACTAAATATAAAAAGTGAATACTTTAATATCGCTTACACGGTGAATACGTGTTTGTTGAATAACAAAAAACAAAACATAACAATAACAACTTCAATTCAGATACAATTCTAATTGGGATAGAAAATAAAAATAACATTTGTACAAGCTACTTTTACATGTTACTTTTTGACAGGATGTTTTTTATATTATAGGATATTTTAAAAGGACATTTTGGAAAAAAAATGTTTACAGGATTTTTCGTCAGGATATTTTACATGACTTTTGTACATAAAATGTTAGCGAAGCGGCTGATAAACACGCCTATGACTTTTGACTTTCTTGTAATTCGACACGCTATTGGCAACGACTAAACAATCAAGGGACTTGAATAATGTATAGGGCTTTACAATAGCTAAAGACTATTACTGTACGTAGATAAGACCAATAAACAAGCTACTCTTCTGGTCAACTGGTAGACAATAAACGAGAGATCACAAATAAATAAATCAATTACAATTACCTAATCTTGATGACAGCTGTCCCTAAATATTATAAGATGTAGATTAATCCTTATTGTGTTTGACAATCGTTTAAGAAGCAAGGTATGTGTATTCAAACTTGCTATGATCTATTGATATATGTACCAAATGACTTCTTTCTTAAATTTAAATACAAAATTAAGCCGCTTGAAATATAAGGTGAAAATATAAGCAAATTTTATAATTGATCATATATAAACCTAAGAAGTTTGTCCATGATTGTTCTTTAATGGGTGCCGTATTTTATTAGTTGTGTTTTAATCCTTAAGAAATCAGCAAATATTTTAAAGGCTAAGCAGATTAAACACTAAACAATTTAAAACAATTTTTCTTTAAGTTTCCTAATAAGTGCTCCCGTATTTTCAAATATGTGAAAAAGGGGCATATTAACACATACTAGTATGGTGGGTCTAGTGGACGTCTAGAATTAAATAATCCCAATCATAACAATGACGGTAACTAGGAAGTGAATACCGTCACCACCTTTTAACGATGGTCGGCATATTATTTTAATGCAATGCCATTTTATCTTCCATTCAACACCCCTCACTACTTTGGGTCTAAGGTAGCTGGCAATTATTAAAACACCCGCTGCCAAATTCATTCACTTTACACTATCCACATTCCACATGCAAACATCTGTAAGCATACAATATTGCACAACAAATTTATTATATCTTACACACTGTAGTACTCAAAGTCATGTTTCCTACACTGCCCACAACCAACCAATACACGTATCCCACACTACCTACTTTCAGCCATACACACATACTCTACATATCTGTCACTTATCCTCCTCACACTGAATACTACATCACACAACACACCATACACTACCCTACCCCACTAAATCATACACCACACAACAAACCGTACACGCCACACTACCATCCTAACTTTCACCTATAATTACCCCCATACTCCATCAATTATGAAAAAAATGCCTCCCCCCACAGCTACACTCTGCGAATTACTCCCTACACTCCACAACACACCCACGTTTACACTATACACCACACACCCACACCCCACCACACCCATCACACCCATCGTGCAACTTCACCCTACCATCCTTGCACTTGATACCGCACACTTGAAAAATAACATCTACACTCCACAACACACCCAGATTTACACTATAAACCACATACCACACACCCACACCCCATCACACCCATCATGACACTTCATCCCAACATCTTTGCACTTGATTCCGTACACTTAAAAAATAGCATCCACACTCCACTACACACAACAATGCCACATACCCTTACACTCAACTCGACATATCCCCCCTCACTCTGTATGCAATACAAACCTCACGCCATACTTCAACCCCCACATTCCTACACTTATCCACCCCTACCACACCCACACCGAAGCCCTTTTAAAAAACACGTGACCACACAAAAATAGAAGCATATCAAAGCTGTGTGTACAGATCGATTTAACGCTTGACCGTTCAGACTTGACAGCTGATCTTGATGGGCATTTTCTTTTGCTTTAACCGTGGTGTACTGAGGTGTACACAGCATACAATAAAAGGCAGGGGGTGACACTGGCCATATTTTAAACAGAGATACGATAACACGGTGTCACTCACAGTATTTTATGTATGTTGTGTACATGTCACGATACTGTAGTGGAAAACGTTGACTGCTCAGTGACAGGGAGTGTTTATAAAGTATCACATAGTGTGTACATACTGACTTTGTATCTACACACTAACATATATTGTACATACAGACATAGAGTCACTACCCAACGACATATCATGCCAGGTAGTTTCTACACACTGTTATGTCATTTCTACACACTAGCACGTAGCTCTTACACAAATTGCCAATAAAATTACATATAATGACACGAAGCTTATACACACTGACACTTGGTTTCTACACACTTCCAAAATCGTCTACATACTGACACGCATCTTCTACATAATGACCTTTAGTTTCTGCACATTGACTCTAAGCTTCTATACACAGCCAAGACAAGTCTACACACTGACTCCTAGCTTATACACACTGCTAAGAAAGTTCTACACACTGCCTAGATAATTCTACACACTGATTGACACACCGAGTGCACACACAGCTTAACAAAATCAGCACAAGACATATCCAATACACCCATCAGCAGTCGCATTGTATCCCATACACGGACATAGTAGCCAAGCAAACATAAACAGACATCCACTGTCACATTGCCTTGACAGTGACACGTTATGTACAGAATGACAGTCACACACGGAGACGTTTTCTAAACATACTGATATATTTTCTATGTATGTATATACTGACGCATAGTGCTAACACAAACACACTCCGACATTCTAACACCTTCAGCTGAGCACTAGCACTTATTGCAATCTATACACTACACATATTTAGCACCTTCAACACCTAAACGATTAAAAAACATCACAGGCAGCGAGAAGAAGAAACAAATAGCCAAACAATACCCCTAATAAATACACACGGCTTATGGTATGTTCTATAATATGAACAATTTCAGGTTAAGAGCATCAAGAACATAACCAAATATATCCTAACACTATCCCCATTGGAAATATATAACTAATCATTGTCACAACGTCAATTGCTATAGTGTTAAAAACATCGATATCTAAAACAATTTTTTCGTAATATAAATCCTATTGGAAACATAAAACTTAGTCGTCCCTAGAGTAAACATATTTATGAGTGTGTTATCTCTTTATATAACTAGATCCTTACTAATCCTGAATGTTAACTAATGACCCAATAGTATCCCTAATTAAAATTAGCCCACCATTATCCCTAATAGAAACCAATAGTCTAACATTATTCCACACAAAGGTCAAAGATACACTGTCTTGGCATTCATTTTTTTTTTCTTTCTACATAGTGTTTAAAATAAACAACTGTGTTTCCGTTACCGTGGCAACCAGTGTAACACAGTTCATGAAATGATAATCATTAATTTAGATGTTTGGTAAGTCATTGATGGTGTGTGTTCTGTAAGATTACATAAAAAAGTCGTAATGTCTTATGAAATTTTTAAAAGTAAGGTTGTGAATGAATTTGTGACTGAGTTCGATACTTATGAACAAGAGATCACAATCAGAGTGGCATGCACGAAAATAGCGATTTTTTTTACCTATCGGCACATCTTCAGTGGAGAACGATATCCGAACGAAAACCACCAGCACACCAAAGGATGCAAGCAACTGCGCCAGCATCTTCCTCGTCGTGTTCACGTCCACGGCAGCGTGTTTCTCTGAACGTGTGCTGTGTCCTACACGCGCCGAACAGCACCACGACCTAGTATCGATCGCATCACCACTGTCCTGCGGGCAACCCCCCTCCCCCCCCTCTCTCTCTCTCCCTAAACACAAGTGGAATCCAGGCTTGGACAGCGCCCGCGCTACAGCCTGCGCAGTGAGAGTGGGGGAGGTGGGGGGTAGGGGTGATCAGAGGCGGATATCGAGCCACTGATTGTCGTGTTGGAAACGATTGATGCTCAATTGTTGATAGTAGGGACGCGCATGATTTTTTATGAAAATGTTGGCCGCGATCCGAATCCCCCGAGAGATAACCCCCTTAAGTGCAGCCAACATTGCGTACGTTCCAATTTCGTCACGTAATTAAAACACTTTGAATGTTCTAGTTTAAAATCAAATGGGATGTCGCGTACTCAATTGAAAAACACGGAAACGATTTGCACGATTCTATGATATATATATATATATATATATATATATATATATATATATATATATATATATATATATATATATATATATATATATATATATCATATATTCCAATATTTTCTACCTGTGATGTGTCTCTCTTAGTACATCAAACTTAAGGTACATCATTGTGTGTGTTTACTTTCCAACCAATCTCTATCATTTATTTAATAGCAATGTATACAAACTATTTGAACTAAGAAAAATGACAACTAACTATAATTAAATGTGAATGAAATGCTGAGATCGTTTCAATACATTCCAATAGCTTTAGGTCTAAGCAAGCGTTACTGGGCTGTAACTTTCTAAATGGTGTGAAGTAGTGAAGGAATGCGGTGCGGCTATCCCCGGAGTCATCATTCAAAACCTAGCCAGATCAATTCCCTTGTTGGACTGCTGAAGATCCTTTTCAAAACAGTATACTGTGCATACAACTGTTATGCCAAATATGTTAAATAAGATAACGAAACACACGTGTGTATTCTTTTTTTTACTAACTCTAAACATAAAATGATATAATTTACGAGCCGACCCGCGGTATATCATACGCGCTATTTAGTTGTTGTTTTTTTTCAACTTTTCAGTAATTCATAATTTGTGAATTCGACAGTACCAACGCTGCCACTGAAAATATATATTTAAAACACTATAAGTAGCTCGTTAAGGACGATAACCCCTCCCCTCCTCCCCCCCCCCATCCGTTAAAGTAAACTCCACTTCGTTACCCCCCCCCCCCTCCCCCTATGTTTAAAATCGTTTCAAACTAAACTATCTGCCCCTAATAGCCGTCACTAAATCCAGCTCCACGAATGTAAACATTTAGCGTGAACCACAGCTCATCAGACCATGTAGGGGTGGGGTGGTATGGAGCGCGCTTACAGCTTGTTTTCTAGCGTCTCCCAGAAGAGAATTATATATATAGATGTATGACAAAGCAACTTTTTTAATAATCAATATCACATCGTGTCAATTTTATTTACAAATACCGTAAGCTAAATAGAAAACGAAACGCGCCGTGGTGTTAAAACAATTCGTATCAAGAAATAACTCAATTTAGTATGAGTTAGCATTTTTACTTTCTTGAATATACGAAGTATAGAGAAAGTCTTGTAATCGTGCAAAAAAAAATCGAGATTTTTACAAATCTCGACGTTTTACACCTCACTGATAAGGAAAAACATAATTTTGCAATCTTGTCCGTATTTCTGTGTGTCTGTCTGTCTGTCTGTCTGTGTGTAAACGCGATAACTTGAGTACAGCTAGGTTGATGAAATTTCATATATAAGTATTTTATCAAAATCGTAGATCCGTATCAACTTTTGAGCGATTTCCGATAACCGGAAGTGGTACTTTTCCTACTTTGAATTTTTCAAAAGCCTATAACTTGAGTTAGATAGATAAATGAAATTTCACATGTAAGTAAAAGATCCAATTCTCTACCTTCTGTTACATTTTGAGTAATTTCCGTTGACCGGAAGTAGTAATTTACGCTACTTCCGATTTCTCAAAAAAACTAATGTAAATTTTTAAAGTACTAATAATATTGCGCACTATTATGCACTTTTTATTTGGTGTGCAATTCTTTTGTTAAAAAATAACTTGATTCACAAATTCTTTTCCATTAGGATTTTGATTATTTGTTTTGGCCGTCATCTGATTTGTCTGTCTTTGATAAGACGGTCCTTTTGGTCCATGTCGCATTACATATAGAATGCTATACAAACAAGAGCTAAACAATACGTAACTCACAATGAAACCGCACTCAGAATAATGAAAACGCGATCACAACTTAGTCTAGATAGGGCATTGGCCAGGATATCCCGGCCAGTGCGTGCATTGGTCGGCCAATGTACAAAATATGCTGTCACGTTTAAGTGTTTCGGACTTTGGATAGTACGATCCGGCAAGTGTGCGCATTAGCCGGCCAATGTACGAAATGCGCTCTTAGTGCTAAGTTTGTTGGGCTTTGGCCAAGAGAGCCGGCCAATGCGTACATTGGCCAATGCGTACATTGGTCGGCCAATGCAGGCTTTGGCCGCACTTCATGCTTTGACCGTAACATGTATGTATTGTTTCATGTCTCTGTTCACAAATTAAAGAAAAGAGAACTCTCAAAGTCAACTACCACTAAACTGGTTTAATTTCAAATTTGTCCCTTTTTCAAAGGGATCCAAAATTTACAGTTTTTCTTCTAATTCCTTTAACAAAACTAAATTATATGGAGTACTTGACATCATTTTAGATAATTCAACAAAAAAGATGTGTGTCTTAGTTTGTAAATATATGTTATTTTAAAAAGGTGTTCATGAATTTTTCAAATTTTACTTATGACTACAAATAGAATTATAACTTTGTGCAAAATTGATAAATAATTTAAACGTTTTAACCGATATTCTTATTTTAAATATATGTTTTGTTAATTGCTGCCATATATGTTATAGTTATCTCCCTTGGACAATGTAATGTTTTTCTACTTTGAATTTTTCAAAAGCCTATAATTTGAGTACTATTTCAGATAGTTAAATGAAATTTCACATGTAAGTAAAAGATCAAATTCTCTACCTTCTGTTAAATTTTGAGTAATTTTCGTTGAGCGGAAGTACTAATTTACGCTATTTCCGATTTCTCAAAAAACGTATGTAAATTTATAAAGTACTAATAATATTGCGCACTATTATGCACTTTTTTATTTGGCGTTCACTTGGTGTGCAATTCTTTTGTCTTCGCGATTTTATTCTATTTTTAAAACTTTAAGTATTTAAAATGGATTAAAAATTATGTCTATAGCCCGAGTTCCCATCCCCTGTTGTTTTATATAAGAATTTTCGAGAAAGTTTAGGGGAGATCATCGCGTCCCTACAGCAAAATATGACATCTCGTTATTATTTAAGTGCATCACATAAAGTAAGAATGCAACTTTTCACTGAAGATATATTAAAATGTAGATCTATGTAAAAGTTCGCAAATTTCTTTAAATGTCATCGTGTCAGTTTTATTTTAAAATACATTAATTAAATAAAATAGAAAATGAAACACCCTTCGGTATTAAAATAATTCGTATCGTGAAATAATACAATTTAAAATGAGTTAACAATTCTTTTAATGTCATTGTGTCGGTTTTATTTGCACGTTTCTGTGTGAATTTGTATTTTCAAAAAAAAAAAAAAACAAAAAAAAAACCACTATTTGAGAATTTGATCTCATACTAGGACGATGCCGCGTGTCGACTATATCAAGTTACTTATACAATTTGACAGATGTCAGTTTATTGCATCTGACAAGCTACATTTTATTCATGTTTTATATAAAGTGTTTGTTTGAATATTAAACATTTAAAAGCAATGCGTATTTCAGTAATATAAATTCCCAGTCTACAATATCACCCATCAAACACAAATGATACTTTAATCTGACTAGCATGGGAACAATACAGGCTTACAAAAGGGTCATGGAATAAATGGAACAAAATGTAAATGTGTTGAATTCACTTGGACCAATGGGATAATTTGTCACGATATTTAAACAAACAGTTAACACAGCACCTGACCAAATTTGGTTAGTGTCAGGAAACATTATTTTAAGTAATATCAAAGAGTCCTAGTCTATCAGAAAAAAATTTAGTAAAATCAGACACGGAGACCTATCAGGAAAAAAAATATTTTAAATAATATCAAACAACGGGGACCAATCAGGGAAAATTTGTTTCTAGTAAAATCAAAGTTGAGAAAAATATAAAATATCTATATATATAATTCTCTTCTGGGAGACGCTAGAAAACAAGCTGTAAGCGCGCTCCCTACCACCCCACCCCTAGATGGTCTGGTGAGCTGTGGTTCACGCTAAATGTTTACAATCATAGAGCGGGTTTAGTGACAGCTATTAGGGACAGATAATTTAGTTTGAAACTATTTTAAACTTAGGGGAGGTAACTAAGAGGAGGCTGCTTTCACGGGGGGGGGGGGGGGTATGGGAAAGGGGGGGGTTAGTGTTTTAAAGCAAATATTTTCAGTCTTGGTACTGTCGAATTCACAAATTATGAATTACTGAAAAGTAGAAAATAAAACAACTAAATAGCGGCGTATGATACGCTGCGGGTCGGCTCGTTTTAAATAATATCAAACCGGGACAAATCAGGGAAAAATTGTTTCTAGTAAAATCAAAGTTGAGAAAAAAAAAATTAAATAATATCACAGACCAGAAGCCTGTCAGGGAAAAAAATATTTCTCGTAGTATATCAAAAAGCGAAGATATATCACAAAAATAATTTCAAGTTATATCAGAGATCAGACCCCTCAGGAAAAAAAATGTTTCTAGTAATATCAATGTCAAGAAAAAACTGTTTTAAGTAATATCAGACAGCGGAGACCTGTCAGGAAAAAATATTCTGGTAATATCAATGTCAAGAAAAAAATATTTTAAATAGTATCAGAGACCTATCAGGAAAAAAAAAATGTTTCTAATAATATCAATGTCAAGAAAAAAATATTTTAAATAATATCAGACAGCGGAGACCTATCATGAAAAAATATTCTGGTAATATCAAAGTCAAGAAAAAAGCTGTTTTAAATAATATCAGAGATAAGAGACCTATCAGGAAAAAATTTCTAATAATATCAATGTCAAGAAAAAAATATTTTAAATAATAGCAGAGATCAGACACCTATCAGGAAAAAATGTCTAATAATATCAAAGTCAAGAAAAAACTGTTTTAAATAATATCAGACAGCGGAGACCTGTCAGGAAAAAATTAACTCACAATCTAATCCTGTCGTTTGTTCTCAAAGTCTAAACATGACCTTGACCTCCCGACTTGTACTCTGGAAACTTCTGACAAGTCTGTTGTTTGCGGAAGACGGCCTGTAATAGAATTATACTTTGGTCTCGAATTCAATACATTTTTTATCGATGGATTTTTTTTTTTTTTTTTTTTTTGGATAAAGCCCATGGGTATAAAAACAGATTTTTTTAAAATATTTTCTGGGTAGAAAACGGGTTGGTTGGAACCAATTTCTCTGTCTGATAACGTTTCTTTTATTGATAGCATTTATAGAAATATGATTTGTGTGATTTCTATAAATATTTGCAGAGTAAAATAGATGTATCAGTCTACTCTCTGGAAAATACGGTATCGATTTGAGGAGAGAGGAAGTTTATGTTTGATCAGAAGTCTCTGTACTAACAGGAGAAGTTTCTCATCAGTGGGAGGTTTACAGTAATCTTGTGATGGTGGTGAGGCTTAAGGGTTGATTATTGCTGGGGGTTGTGGGTATAACCCATCTTCCCAACTCCCCCCAACCCCCTCACCTCTTCACATACCACTTTATTTTATCAATAAGTGAGGTAGAGCGTCCATTTGAAAAATGGACAAGTGAAATAAAGATGTTTTTTTTTTCTTGTTTTTTTTTTCTTGTTTTTTTTTTTTTTAATAAAGTATTGTAACCATGGAAATTCACCTTAACAGTTAGATGTACTTTTTTAGTTTAGAAATATAAATAAAAATCTATACTTCATCGGATAAAAAAAAAAGTTTCAAAAATCGTGTACGAAGATATTTGTTCTACTCGATATAGCAGTCTTGAACTACAGCCCCATTTCTTTCACATGCCTGAAATAGAATAAAAGAGCAGAATAGTCTAGACAGTTGACTCCGATTTCAGGCTGCTTCCCTTATGGGATATTGGAGTTGTCTCTCCTAGAAGGGGGTTTCGAACTCGAGACTTTTCGAAAGTGCTTAACGGACTCAATCACGCCATCCTTCGCCAACTTATTCCACCTTAGTCACATTGGTCATACCAACCTCGTATTCCACCTTAGTCACATTAGTCATACCAACCTCGTATTCCACCTTTGTCACATTAGTCATACCAACCTCGTATTCCACCTTTGTCACATTAGTCATACCAACCTCGTATTCCACCTTTGTCACATTAGTCATACCAACCTCGTATTCCAACATAGTCACATTAGTCATACCAACCTCGTTTTCCAACTTAGTCACATTGGTCATACCAACCTCGTATTCCACCTTAGTCACATTGGTTATACCAACCTCGTATTCCACCTTAGTCAAATTAGTCATTCCAACATCGTATTCCAACTTAGTCATATTAGTCATACCAACCTCGTATTCCACCTTTGTCACATTAGTCATACCAACCTCGTATTCCACCTTTGTCACATTAGTCATACCAACCTCGTATTCCAACATAGTCACATTAGTCATACCAACCTCGTTTTCCAACTTAGTCACATTGGTCATACCAACCTCGTATTCCACCTTAGTCACATTGGTTATACCAACCTCGTATTCCACCTTAGTCAAATTAGTCATTCCAACATCATATTCCAACTTAGTCATATTAGTCATACCAACCTCGTATTTTAACTTAGTCAAATTAGTTATACCAACCTCGTATTCCAACTAAGTCACATTGGTCATACCAACCTCGTATTCCAACTTAGTCACATTAGTCATACCAACCTCGTATTCCAACTTAGTCACATTAGTCATACCAACCTCGTTTTCCAACTTATTCGCATTAGTCATACCAACCTCGTATTCCAACTTAGTCACATTAGTCATACCAACCTCGTATCGTGTCTGGTATGTAAAATTTGAGAACTGATGCAGATTATAATATTCTGTCTGCGTAATGCGCTAAAGAGGCAAGCAACTGATTAACGCATTATGTAGATTTTTGCTAATGAGTCTGCAGCTTGACAGTTAATCTGGCTTAATCCGATTAGCATGGGATAGAATAAAAAAGGTCAATCTCCACAGCCTAATCTTATACCAACAAACAGTACAGTTAATCTTTCGAATATGAGGATTCATAGGACACAATATAAAGTTCATTAATGTCTCTTACGTAGGTATATAAGGTATATGGTAGTAACACCCAGCCGCCTATGTTTTAATTAACGTCAGGTACCAATTAGAGCTGACTTGTCTCAGGGGCGTCAAACGAACTCTAGTTAGGCCCAATCCACACAAACATATTAATTTATTGATATATCGTCCAATATTTGTTATATATGTGCACGGCTTTAAGCAATACCCAAATGGTAATTTTATACACAAACTCAACGCGGCCAATATTCGAGTCAATGGCAATCTTTATTTCGTTAAATTAACTTGGTACTTGTTTCCCTTTAATACAGGCTTGAGTTGTGGAACTTGAATTTCTGGCAAGTGGCAGGGAGCTAATTCGTTTTGTGAATGGGTTTATGATTCAAGCAGTCAGATGATAACTCGATTCTTTCTGCATGCATGAGCTGGGGTTAGCTGGATCGAGGGCTGGAGTTTGAGTTGAGATTGGAGAAATAAATATTGTTCATCGCATGCTGTTTTTGAGGAAGTTGTAAATTTTGCTCGTTGTTAAGTTGGTGAATGTGTGTGTGAAATCAGTGTGGTGGTGTTGTTATTTTATTATTTTTGTAGTAGCTTGATTTTGGTGTGGTGGTTTTAGTTTGGTGTGGTAGTGAGAGTTTAGTGGTGTAAGTTTGAGATGGTGCTTTAGTGGTGTGAGTTTGGTGTGGTGATGTGATGTGGTGGTGGGTGTGGTGATGTCAGTTTGTTAATGTGGTTTGAGTTGGGTGTGGCGGTGTGAATTTGATTAGGTGGTGTAAGTTCGGCATGGTGGCGTGTGTTTAGTGGTGTGGTGTGTGATTTGATGTAAGCTTGGTGTGATGGCGTGGTAGCGTGTGTTTAGTGGTGTGGTGTGAGCTAAGAGCAGGGAGCTAGGGAGGACGTTTTATGTTTGGTATAGTGGTTTCATTTGTTGCTCATGTTACAAGCAAATACAATCTCTAAAAAAAATTTGATGGTAGGCTTATGTTGTGGTGGTGTTTGTACTTTGCAGGAAACTGAATAATTTTGGTTTTGGGTTAAGTTATGTTGAATTAGCTTATTTCTATCTCGTTCACTTTGTCTAGTTTTTATCTTATAACCTCCAGTGTTAGCCTTAATGCAGCATTGGTTAAGGCATCTGTCCAAAGGTAAGACGTTTCTGGCTATAGTAGTATGTACATAAAAATAATAAAATGTGTATTTCTATTCAATATACAGAATTATTAAGTATACCCGTCTAATTTGAGATTCAGTGCTATAAATAATTATAAAACAATAATATCGAATATATTGGCGAAGTTAAATACTGTGTCTTGACGTGTCTTGATATTAATTTAGTGTTTTGACTTTTAATCTAGAGTTGTAAACGTGTGTACATGTGCGACTTTTGTGTTGCGGAGTAAAAGGTGGTGGGTTAATTACTAATTCTAAAACTGCTACAGTCAACACTATCCTTTTCTCTTTACACTGCAAGCGTTTCTCTGACCAGAATTACATTTTGTTAGGGACATTTTCCCCCCACTTTTGAGAACGGTCTGAGAGGAATTTTCAACGACCCCCCCCCCCCCCCCCAAACAAAATGGCCGACTATCTCAGGCTTCATTAGCAACTAAGCAATGGGATCAAGGCGGCAGACGGGAGAACAGTAGCAGACGGTAATTGGACACAGTGGAGAAATCTACTTGGGTTCGAGTGCTTGAATGAGAGAAGGCTTCGGGCATTACTCGTTTCTTCACGCTTTTCGTTTTCATCTCGAGGCACTGTGGGATCAGGAGAAAAGATAGTTTTTTATACGTTGAGGTGTAATAAATAAAATAAAAATGCCTCGTTATGGATTGTGTCAGGTGATGCAGAATAAACCGGAAGTAGTTTATTTATGCCCGTCGGCGAGATGTCATCCGATCGGAAATTAAAATATACTTTTATTTTTTTTTTATTATTTAAAAAAAAAAATTTAAGATTAAGGGGGAGTAAAAAACGGAGTTCATTTCCTCTATATGAGATAAGGAGACGTTAATTAAAATGTAAAACAAAGAGTATATGACTTAATGAGGATGATTTAATTTTAGAGGTTAATGACAGGAAGATAAAGCTGTGATTGTTTTTTCATTGTATACAATTATTTATGATAAAATAGTGGCGTAGCTGCTATTTCATATAAGGGAAGGTCAATAAACAGCCTTGACTTTCTCTCATCACTTATCCTAAAAAATGCCGACATTGACAAAGGCCGACGCTGACAAAAGGACGACAAGACAAAAGCTCGACAGAAAATAATTCCGACATACAATAGGCCGACATCTAAAAGGCCGACTGGAAATGAAACAACAAACTCCAGTTACAGACATTTTTAGTATTTATTAAAAACAAGATATACAGTGATGCAGTTAAAGTATAACTCAGAAAACAATTAGGACTTGTATTGTACATTGTATACTATGGCAACTTCAACACTTTTAATGCCATTCTATATCAACATGGTGTTGAGGTTAGTTGAATATAACAAATGTCGTATGTCTCAGGTCTCTATTCAATAATGTCATAGGTTAATACTTTACGGTACCTCAAATTTCCTTACACCGTGCTGTATCTGCAAGTCCAACCATTAAAACTAGTTGTTAACGCTGTTAAAAACTTAAGCACGGTTTAGTGCGCCATAAAAAAAAAATTACTTACCAGTTTTAGTACACTTGTGTCACTTTCAGACGAATAGAACATAACATTTGTTTAAAGTAATCTGCAATGTACGAAATTGGACTGTAATTCTAATTGTTTCGATATTTTAACATCATTTCATTTCTTCGCGAACTATGGTGGTATTGCCATTTACCTGTTTGACATTAGTACACTCAGGTCAAATCCAGCCTTATTGACACGATTGTTCACCTTATAAGGATAGCAACCAGCATTGTCTCTTCGCGTTCGGCCCTTATTACATGCAGGCGATGATGCCTTTTTTTTTTTTATAATTTTCCCTCCACACAGTTTACTCCACTCCAGCAAGGAGCTCACTGTGCGGATAGGTCGCATTTTATTACATGAAAATTACATGAAATAGCATACAATGTACAGTCAGTTTCACGTCTTGTTTCTTGTTTCTTCTTGTCTTTACTTTCTTGCCTTTAGACTTCAGTTTCCTTTCTTGAATCTGCTTTTCCGTCTTGATTCTTGTTACTTCCTGTTTCAAAATGTCTTTACTTTCCTTCATTTTGTCTTTTCTTTCCTTTCATTATCTTCAATGATTTTGCTTCTTTATATTCTCCTTTAATTTTGCTTCTTTATTTTCTCTTTATCATTTCTTTTATTGATTCCTATAGAGCTTTGAGTATAGGTTCAATGGTTTCGGGACGGAACATCCTACCTAAGATTGCTCCTAGGTAGGCGTCGTCTAGCTGAAAAGAATTGATTATTAGCCACTCGTACATTGAAGCCAACTTAGTACAAGTACTAGGTGACTCTTCTCGAGAGCTGTGTGCAATCGAGGGATGTGTGGGCGCAACACCACACGATCTTTTGCATTCGATGCCTCGATGACCAACTTCTCAACCCCGGCAGCCAGCCCTAAAAAGGGCTAGCCGACCAAATGGCCAAGATTTATGTAGATCCATAACAGATACTACACTTTGACCTTAGCCAAAAGGCCGAGAAGCGATCGGTAGGCGATGATGCCGGCGTCTTTTGAGTTCGTTGTTTGATGAGTGTCTCACCTCATCTATTATACTACTAAAAGTCAAGTTTGTTTACATGTTTGAATATTTATTTGTTTGTTTTTTTGTTTGCCTGATCGACTATTGTGATATGTTCGACTCTATCTGGAAAGCTGTAAAATAGTATGCAGGTAGAGAATAATTTTTTAATGCAGACAGACTGTTGATCACAAATTTATTTAAAGACGTTAATTAATTAATTGATTTATTCATATGCAGAGTAACCCATTTTTTTTAAAAAGATTTGAAAAGCCACTAGACTCTACGGAAACAGTGACGTCACATGAAGTGTTTATTTTTTTACATCGATAATGGCGGCCTATCGAAGAAGATTGTGTTTCCATTCCAATGTTTAACGCGTTCTAAAGCTAATTTTCTGTCGGCTTTAACTTTAACAATACGTCCGTTTGCTGTATTTATTACGTTCCAACACTTATATCAATTTTCAACTGTCTTTTTCATTTAGTTTTACAATAAATTTCTCTAGGTCGAAAGATCAGCTGTCGAAGGAAAGTTATTTATAGATCTAGATCTAGAATCTAGAAATCTAGGTCAAATCCAAGATTTATTAGTTATAAATACAATAAAAAAAACGAAACTTTAGCAAACCAGTCGTAGATCTAGAATATAGATAATTCTATCTAGATTTAGATAATAATGAGTTTCTATATACTAAACTATTTTAGACCTTTATTATTTTATATAAATCTTTTTTTGTATAGCTATGAAATATGCTAATTAGGAAATGCTGGATGCGGGGCCTATTTGCATAACTTAAGATTCATACGCGGCTTCTATACCGCTAAGTGTGCAAAATTATAGACGTAAACTCTAGATATAGCTCAGTCGTAGATCTAAAATATAGATAATTTTCTATCTAGATTTAGATAATAATGATTTTCTATATACTAAACTATTTTAGACCTTTATTATTTTATATAAATCTTTGTTTGGAATATGGTAATTTTGAAATGCTCGCTCCGGGCCTATAAGCGTAGCTAATGATTAGATCTAGATTCTAGGTCTAGCAAGAAAAACTAAACATAAGAAGACTTAAGCAAAAGAGTCGTAGAATCTAGACTAGATCTAGATAATTCTATCTAGATCGAGATAATTTCAGACCTTCTTTATTTTATATAAATCTTTGTTTGGCTAATTTAAGATAAAATTTAATTTGAAAGTTACTACTACTAGAGTTAGATCTAGATCTATGCGCGTAAGGAGACTCAAAGTATAGTATAAAACTTCACTTGTAATGTCACGAGTAAATAGCTAACTTGGTAGTGAGGTCGGCTCTCATGTGGGTGACACAGGTTCTAGACCAATTCGTCAATGATTTTTTTTTTCAATTTTTTTTTTTAGATGTGAATAATAAAGTTGCCTATCTGAACTTGGCAGGATACAGGGCTGGTGAAGTAGAGTTTGTCTGTTTCTTTGTCCTAAGCATATGAAAGGATAGTGTGGTCAGAGACATGCTCGGCTGGAATCGTTTTTTAAACGATAAAAACATGTTGTCTGAGACTTGGCGGGACACTGGGCAGGTGAAGTAGAGTTGAGTAGGTCACCTATGAAGTCAGTATATGAAGGGATAGTCCGAAATCGGTGTTTTCGGTGTTTTTAAAAGATAAAAAACAATTTTTTGAAAGTGGGGTCTGTTTTTTTTTGACGATAAGTGACACTGCAGTAGCGCAGCGAGGAGGGGGGGGGGGGGCGGGAGGGGAGGCGGGGGGGGGGGGCGGGAGGGGAGGCGGGGGGGGGGGGGGAAGGGGAGGTGGAGGGAGGTGGAGGGGGGAAGGGGGGCGGGGGGACATATGTTGGGGCGCCAAAATGGTTTGGAAAAATAAATTGAAAGGTTGAGGGGGGTTCAAATCGAAAGTTTGAGTGGGGGGGGGGGGGGGTGCACATCAAAAGTTTGAGGGGGGGGGGGTTGAAAATTGAAATCTTGGGAGGGGGGGGTTAAAATCAAAAAGTTTGTCCCCGGGCGCCAGGAAGGGTCGCTATGCCTCTGAGTGACAGACGTGATGTTTTTTTATGGATGACCCCCGAAACCCACAGTTATCCAACGGATGACGGGTATTCTAGTTGATATTAGAAGGGGCCACATAATGACGTAAGAAAACCCCATACAATCCAACCTCTATCTTGGCACATGAATACATTGTTGAGCAAATTTTTCTTTAAATACAAATACATCAGACTTACGGGTTAGTAGTTTATCACTCTACCGCAAGGCCATTACGTCTCATTTTGATTAGAGGTATAGCGTAATAGTAATATTGCACAAAACGCGAGAAAACAAGTTTAAAAAAACGAAATATAAACTAATTACCTCCCTTTTGAAAAAAAGGCTACTGTTTCCAGGGGAAGCAACTTAATATAACAATACTTAAATAAGGATAACGAGAATATAAAAATAGAAAACAAAGTTGTATATTACCATTTGCAATAAAAAAAATTAAAGCGTTAAACGTAAGTTCATTCTTTTTGCTAGATTCTGAGTATAGATTTTAAGAATTATAATTTTTTTTTTTTAAATTTCACATACGCCCTAGCGTTTTTCAACAACATTTTCATGAACTATGGAACATGTACAGAGTTTCAATTGCTATGTTTTTCGACAAGTAAGGGACGCTATGGTAAATGTCAGATGTTATTTCGTATTTTTTATTCTAGCAATTTTCTATTCTTGGATTTAAATCAGTATGAAGAGAACCATTCTGAGAATTGGTATGCACAATCTGAAGTTCAATATTTGTGTCTTTGGTTTCTGCTGTCAATCCACAAATAGTTGGCTGAATAAGCTTTGTATTGTTAATATATATTTGATTTTACTGACTAGGAGGCACAGAACCTTGTTGGAAATATGCTTGTGAAGAAGGAGGTTTTTTGCTGTCCTGTTTTTTTAGTTCCACTTTTGTAGTACTTGGTTTAGTTATGTTTGCATAATCAAAGTCACAATAAAAATTTACTACTGTAGATTTGTTAGAAAGTTTTGATACAAAATGCTCAAGAGATGGCAAAAAGTCTGATAAAGTTTTCTCCAAGAACTGAAGTACTGGATCCTACAGATCATTTTGGTTTGTTAAAACTGTACAAAGATCATGAAGAAATAATGAAAATATTAATTGAAAGAAGAAATAAATGTCTACAAGAGCTCCATCAGCTGCAAACCTTGAGAAAACTAATGTAAAATTTGTGTAAAAAATGGAATAATAATAAAGAGCCTAAATATTAAACAAACAAAAATTAATAGTAAGGGACACATCACAATGGTTCATAACTGGTAATCACTGAGGCTCAACTTGACAAAAAACAGAAAGGTATATATTTTACTTAAGTGTGAAATTGTTTCTAACGATGGGAAACAGTGCTCTGGTTAAAGGCTTTTGAAAAACCGAAACCAGAATTAAGTTTCACTTCCAGAAATCGCTAAAAAAACTGATACAGACCTGAAAATTTGATAAAATACTTATATATGAAATTTCATCCACCTAGCTGTAGTGGTACTCAAGATATCGTGTTCACACACATTAACATACACATACACACACAGACTTACGGACTTAATTGCAAAAAGTATGTTTTTTTCCGACTCAGGGAGGTGTAACACGTCGAGATTTGTGAAAAATCTTGATTTTAATTTTTGGCATGATTACAATACTAATCCTCTATACTTCGTATACGAGATAGTAAAAATACTAACACATTTTTTAAACATAATTTAGCCAAGGGAAGCAACTTATAGTAAAATTACTGGGGAAAAAAGAAATTGATTTTAAAATAATTATAACTACTCATTTTCAATATTGATATTTTGCAAAAAATACTATAAATATAATCAGTATATATATAAGATTTTTAAATGTTTAAGTTGTCCACAGCAAACATATATTGTGCATACATATATATAACATCACTTAACAGATTTGCAATTCTATTTTCCTACATTAAAAAAAGTCCCAATGTCATTTACATTATAGTGAGCGATCGTGTTTTTAGTAGTTGTGTATTCCCCTCAAAGAAAGGGACGAAGGAAAAGAAAAAAAATATATCGACATGACAAAAAGATATAGAGTCTAAGAGTGTTGTTAATATGTATCAGTAATCAAAAGTCTATTAAGAAAACAATAAAATTCTCAAAGGAATTTTGAACGGCAAACTAACGTTGAAAAATACACATCCTTAACACACACAAAACAAAGATAAGTGGAATTTAAAAGTCAGAACAAATTTTTAAAAGAAAAATTGAACACATTTGTTATCTACCCATAAGATAAAATTGTTCAAATATTTTTTTTTTTAAATTCACTATTGACAGCTACATGATTTTTTACCTATTTCACACTATCTATATATATAATTCTCTTCTGGGATCCTTTAGAAAAATAAAATACTTAAAAAAAAACTTTTTAAAAAACCACGTTTTTCTTGTGGACTAAAAAGTAGAAAATAACTATTTACATACATTTGATGACAAAAAACGTGGGTACGTTCACCATCAAATTTCCCGACCCATCTGCCCGACCCACGTTTTTTGTCATCAAATGTATGTAAATAGTTATTTTCTACTTTTTAGTCCACAAGAAAAACGTGGTTTTTTAAAAAGTTTTTTTAAAGTATTTTATTTTCTCCTTTTTAGTCCGTTGCTACACATGAAAAACGTGGTTTTTAAAAAAGTTTTTTATATAGTTTATTTTCTACTTTATCTAATGACTTGATTAAGTATGAATTGACTAAGTGTTTATAAATACACGGACTAAAAAAATCTTGAGCGACCAGGATTCGAACCTGGGTTGTCGCGGCCACAACGCGAAGTACTAACCACTATACGATCACGGCCAGCGCGCTCACATCGATTGGGGCCGAAGTAACTGTGTCAACAAGCCTCCAGTCTTGTCGGTATCTTTAGAAATCATGTCCTCAATTTTATGGTCCTTTGGGCGTAATTAAATTAAGCTAATTACGGTCTCTAATTGCTAGTTTTTATGATTGCATCTGAAATTGTTAGGCGAAAGTAACCTGCATGCCAAATTTCAGATCTATAGAGCAATCAGAAGTGGGCTAATTTTCGATGTCAATTTTAACAACAAACACATCCACGCGAAGCTGAGTTAATAATAAAAATAATTAAAAAAAACTTTTTAAAAAACCACGTTTTTCTTGTGGACTAAAAAGTAGAAAATAAATTTTTCTTTTGTGCTTCCTCGAGCTGTGCAAGTTCTTGTGATGACTGACAAAAAACGTGGGTACGTTCACCATCAAATTTCCCGACCCATCTGCCCGACCCACGTTTTTTGTCAGTCATCACAAGAACTTGCACAGCTCGAGGAAGCACAAAAGAAAAATTTATTTTCTACTTTTTAGTCCACAAGAAAAACGTGGTTTTTTAAAAAGTTTTTTTTAATTATTTTATTTTCTCCTTTTTAGTCCGTTGCTATACATGAAAAACGTGGTTTTTAAAAACGTTTTTTATATAGTTTATTTTCTACTTTATCTAATGACTTGATTAAGTATGACTTGACTAAGTGTTTATAAATACACGGACTAAAAAAATCTTGAGCGACCAGGATTCGAACCTGGGTTGTCGCGGCCACAAGGCGAAGTACTAACCACTATACGATCACGGCCAGCGCGTTCACATCGATTGGGGCCGAAGTAACTGTGTCAATAAGCCTCCAGTCTTGTCGGTATCTTTAGAAATCATGTCCTCAATTTTATGGTCCTTGGGGCGTAATTAAATTAAGCTAATTACGGTCTCTAATTGCTAGTTTTTATGATTGCATCTGAAATTGTTAGGCGAAAGTAGCCTGTATGCCAAATTTCAGATCTCAAGAGCAATCAGAAGTGGGCTAATTTTCGATGTCAATTTTAACAACAAACATCCAAACAAACAAACGCGAAGCTGAGTTAAGAAAAACGTGTTAAAAACGTGTTAACAAGCTGCAAGCGCGCCTTACAGTCCCCTCTCTTCCTCTCTATCGCTACCACCCCCCTCCCAACCCCCGCACATGTTCTGGTGAGCTGTGGTTCACACTGTTTACATTTTACAATCATAGAGACGGGTTTGGTGACGGCTATTAGGGGCAGATAATTTAGTTTGAAACGATTTTAAACTTAGAGGAGGTAACTAAGAGGAGGCTGCTTTCACGTGGGGGGGGGGGAAGGGGGGTTTAGTGTTTTTAAGCAATTTTTTTCAGTGGCAGCATTGGTACTGTCGAATTCACAAATTATAAATTACTGAAAAGTAGAAAAAAAAAAAAAATAGCGGCGTATGATCCGCAGCGGGTGGCTCGTGAAAAATATTTTTTTAAAATAAACTTGTCTTTTCACTTCAGATAAAATAAAATTCTAATTAAAAAATGATAGCTAATGAGTCTTCAAAAAATTGCTTTTGTCTTTTAAGCGGTTTGATCACACGTACTCGTTATTGAGATTTCCTTTTACCGTAGGAACGTGGTACATTGACATCATTGCATAAATTTGCATAAATTAAAAAACTGAACAATACACTTGTAAATGCAAAGAACGAAAGGAAAAATAAAACAAATGTTTTCTTTCATAAAACGTGGTCGCTATGATGTGTTAGAGATTTTATGAGCGACCAATGCTTTTATCCAAAAAAAAATTAGATTTTTTTTTTTTGCTGTTTTTTAAGTAATTCATCATCAGTAAATTCTACAGCAGTAAAAACTATTTGCATTAATTCCGGAAAATTGTTTTCAGTCTTTTAAGTCAAGTACCTGTCCCAACTTGGTCGGTTCTCAGGAGTGAAATCAATCATCCGTAACGGATCGATTACAATACATTACGTCTCTTAGTTTGTAACAAAACAGCCCAGGGCAATATCCTGTAAGTGTCCGTACCTTGAGGTCCCAGACCGCGTCTTTACAGGAGAGAAACAGCTGTAAGCGCACCTTTAATGCTGGCACTCGGGCAACATTTCAGCTCACAACGAGGTCTATTGTAGACCGGACCCAAAGAAGCTAGTAACGTACATCTACAGAGATGAAGAAGACCAGTCCAGCCAACAATGAAAAAAAAAACTACACTGTTTCACATTACAACTTATCAGAGCGACAAGAGTTTAAATAATGGTGAAAGTGTTGTATTGTTATCTGTGAAATAAATTTCTAATTTCTCTAAAATGTGTTAGAATAATATAAGTACAATGATTTAAATATACGTATATTATAATTTAAAAAAAACATGATAGTAAATGGATTCTAAAAATTAAAGGTTTTTTTAAAATGGAAAAAAAGCCACCAATAATTCTCACAGTAAAATTTTTCTTTAAGGAAACAAGGTGGATCAGAGTTTCTTCCAGGCATCTCTTCGGGGGGCTTAGTCCCCCCGAAAAAATTCCCCCCCCCCCCCCCCCACCACCCGAACGAAATGAAATTTATATAATTTATATAGAAAATATATACTTTTAATAGTGTCCGCCCCCCCCCCCCCCCAAAGAAAGTCTACCGCCCCCCCTACCGAAAATTTCAAGTGCCCCCCCCCCCCCCGGAGAAAAAAAAAGTCTGGAAGAAACACTGAGGGGGATGCTTTTATTTTGTTAATAAATAAAGAGTCATATTGATCTGGCAAAGTAGGCACCTTCATCGGCAAGGAGATGATATCAAATCGCTTAGCACGTTAACCACGCATCGAAATTTATAAAGAGCCCTCCCGCCACCCCCCCCCCCCCTTTTATTTTTCAAGGAAAACATGTCTTGATTATATATTAGGTGATTTAAATAAATTGGTTCTTTAGTTTGTATTAACCTATTCAATTAGAAATTATTTTTACAATATTTAAACACTTTTCGCTAATCTCAATATCAAATGTCTAATTTATTGAAGAACTGTGTGTGGAAAACAAGTTCTAGTAAATTCGATGTATGAGGTGATAGAACATTGTTTATATTACATTATATTTGTAGGGGGGACACTTATACTTTCTCAAGTTATGTGGTATTTCCGCTATTGTTTCCCTTTGTCTGTAGATTTAAAACGGTTATTATAGGCGGAAAGGAAAAATGTTCATTTTATTTATATCAGAAAGGGCTTACGGGGCTTACTCTAGGAAACTCAAGGTGGCCTTACTTGGCAAACATTATACAAGGGGAGATAATTCATTTTAATACATACGTGAGATAATTATCTTTACCCATGGCGAGTGGGGGGGGGGGGGGGATCACAAGCCGTGGTCTACGCCACTGAATGACGTGACGCCTAAATGGAGCTCTGCTCTCGAGAAATGGACATCTTTTAACAGGTCAAGACCATATTTGGCGCTAAGAGCTGTGAAAGAAGACGTCAAAGTAGGCCTGCAAGAGTAGATAAAAAAGATCAAGGCCCAATCGGACATGCTTTACTAATCACCGCCCTAAGAGATATACATGATCGAAAATACAAAGCATACATTTCACTTATACCCAAAAACCCGACATAGACAAATCTTTTCTTTCGTATTAATTCTAGTATTGGAAGGAATTCTATACAACACAAATAAGTATTACGTGTCATCCGTATTTTAGAGGATATTTTGTTTTTAAACTTACTAATAGTTGCTTCCCTTAAACATAGTTTATCTATTAAAGAAAGGGAGGTAAGCATCACAAAATTTATAATAATGTAAATTTTAGCTTCCCTTCATAGTAAAAATGTTATGTATATGATTTCGGTCTGCTTTTCATTTTGAATTTGCTTCCATTGTTTTTGTCCAACAGAGAACAAACTACAAGGCAGCAGTTGTTTGAAGTTGTCTCTCCTTGCAGAGTTCCTGTCTGTCCTCATCTGCCCGAAAAATCGAAATTCACAAATTATTTACCCATAATCCTACCAAACATTGACCATAAAGTATTGACAAAAACACAAGTAAGGAAAGTAGAACTCTACATCAAGTATATAATTCACTGAGACAGAAATACAGCATACCAGAAAGAAACGTCTAGAATCACACCCATCTGTTGAGGGATATAAATCAGGGGTCTCCAAACTACGGCCCGCAAAGTCCTCTCATCTGGCCCGCGGAGATCTTTTTGTCCAAGGAAAAATCGTTTGTTGGTGGAACTTTGCGCAGAAAAATCAAAAACATGCCTGGAAGAAACTGGCCCCCGAATGGAAATTTGTTAGTTAATGCGGCCCTCGGACTGAAAAGTTTGGAGACCCCTGTTATACACCAACCGGCCTCTGGGGTGTATTTACTGCAGTTTAATTAGCAGACAGCAAACGTGCTTTTACTGATTGTTAATTAGCAGACAACAAATGTGCTTTTACTGTTGGTTAATTAGCAGACAGCAAACGTGCTTTTAATGTTGGTTAATTAGCAGACAACAAACGTGCTTTTACTGTTGGTTAATTAGCAGACAACAAACGTGCTTTTAATGTTGGTTAATTAGCAGACAGCAAACGTGCTTTTACTGTTGGTTAATTAGCGGACAACAAACGTGCTTTTACTGTTGGTTAATTAGCAGACAGCAAACGTGCTTTTACTGTTGGTTAATTAGCCGACAACAAACGTGCTTTTACTGTTGGTTAATTAGCAGACAGCAAACGTGCTTTTACTGTTGGTTAATTAGCATACAACAAACGTGCTTATAATGTTGGTTAATTAGTAGACAACAAACGTGCTTTTACTGTTGGTTAATTAGCAGACAGCAAACGTGCTTTTAATGTTGGTTAATTAGCGGACAACAAACGTGCTTTTACTGTTGGTTAATTAGCAGACAGCAAAAGTGCTTTTACTGTTGGTTAATTAGCAGACAACAAACGTGCTTTTACTGTTGGTTAATTAGCAGACAGAAAACGTGCTTTTACTGTTGGTTAATTAGCGGACAACAAACGTGCTTTTACTGTTGGTTAATTAGCAGACAGCAAACGTGCTTTTACTGTTGGTTAATTAGCAGACAATAAACGTGCTTTTACTGTTGGTTAATTAGCAGACAGCAAACGTGCTTTTACTGTTGGTTAATTAGCATACAACAAACGTGCTTTTAATGTTGGTTAATTAGTAGACAACAAACGTGCTTTTACTGTTGGTTAATTAGCAGACAGCAAACGTGCTTTTAATGTTGGTTAATTAGCGGACAACAAACGTGCTTTTACTGTTGGTTAATTAGCAGACAGCAAACGTGCTTTTACTGTTGGTTAATTAGCAGACAACAAACGTGCTTTTACTGTTGGTTAATTAGCAGACAGCAAACGTGCTTTTACTGTTGGTTAATTAGCAGACAGCAAACGTGCTTTTACTGTTGGTTAATTAGCAGACAACAAACGTGCTTTTAATGTTGGTTAATTAGCAGACAACAAACGTGCTTTTAATGTTGGTTAATTAGCAGACAACAAACGTGCTTTTAATGTTGGTTAATTAGCAGACAACAAACGTGCTTTTACTGTTGGTTAATTAGCAGAAAACAAACGTACTTTTACTGTTAGTTAATTAGCAGACAACAAACGTGCTTTTAATGTTGGTTAATTAGCAGACAACAAACGTGCTTTTACTGTTGGTTAATTAGCAGACAGCAAACGTGCTTTTACTGTTGGTTAATTAGCAGACAGCAAACGTGCTTTTACTGTTGGTTAATTAGCAGACAACAAACGTGCTTTTACTGTTGGTTAACTAGCAGACAACAAACGTGCTTTTACTGTTGTTTAATTAGCAGACATCAAACGTGCTTTTACTGTTGGTTAATTAGCAGACAACAAACGTGCTTTTACTGTTGGTTAATTAGCAGACAACGAACGTGCTTTTACTGTTGTTTAATTAGCAGACATCAAACGTGCTTTTACTGTTGGTTAATTAGCAGACAGCAAACGTACTTTTACTGTTGGTAAATTAGCAGACAAAAAACGTGCTTTTACTGTTGGTTAATTAGCAGACAGCAAACGTACTTTTACTGTTGGTTAATTAGCAGACAACAAACGTGCTTTTAATGTTGGTTAATTAGCAGACAGCAAACGTACTTTTACTGTTGGTAAATTAGCAGACAACAAACGTGCTTTTACTGTTGGTTAATTAGCAGACAGCAAACGTGCTTTTACTGTTGGTTAATTAGCAGACAGCAAACGTGCTTTTACTGTTGGTTAATTAGCAGACAGCAAACGTACTTTTACTGTTGGTTAATTAGCAGACAGCATACGTGCTTTTACTGTTGGTTAATTAGCAGACAACAAACGTGCTTTTAATGTGGGTTAATTAGCAGACAACAAACGTGCTTTTACTGTCGGTTCTCTGATCCTATGATGTTTAGAAATATTACAATGCTTAAATTTGGTTGTGCCTATTTCGGCCATAAGATAGAGATAATACGCATTTTGATTAATTCATCTCACATCCTGTCGATTAAATAAACACTGTACGTATTTTCTCTCAATAAAGGCAGGATGTTAGCAAGTGGATTTATTCTTTTGCTGAAATAAGCATTTTTTTTTTTAAATAATTTTATTTCTAATTAGAACATGTAACATCAGCATGGCTGTGAATAAATGTGTCTGTAGTAACGTATATCAAGGATTTACAGTAAACCAATTTACTTAAAATTTACACATAATTGCATAAGACATCTAACATTTACAGAATGCTATGCAAAACGGGGAATTGGTGACCTGAATTAAAGCAAGGGAAAGGAATAGAGGAAGACTAAATTGAAAAATGTGTGAGGGGTGGGGGTCATGGGGACGAACTCAATCAAATTGGGGGGGGGGGGGGGGTTGGGGTCAAAGCATGTTGATTCAACAATTTAAACAAGGGCTAGTTTGTTTTGTTTTTTTAATTAACATTTTACATACACGAGGGTGAAAATTTATAACATGGTGTAATCAACACATTTTGGCGCCCCCTAAGGTCGACGACCGGGAAATATGCCCCCCCCCCCCCCTCGCTACGCCTTTGACATATATAATCCTAATCAAATATAATATTGAAATAAAAATGTTAGTGGCTCTTTAAAAACAGGAAAATTTTGTATATTGTTACTTTTGACTCGTCTTTCCAAAAAGGTTGCCGACCCCTGGTGTAAAATTACGACAAACTGACGACTGACGAGACAGACAAAGTGAGTTAAATATAAAAGCTTGTAATTAGAGAGAACTTCATAAAGGGAACGAGGTAGAGTTAGTATCTGGTTACTCTCCTTAATTAATAACTTAGCTGGTTTAAAAGAATATGCTTTTTTTAAATACTTAAGACGCAAGATTACTCTAAAATATGCAATTCATCAGGATAATAAAAAAATGTTACATACACAATATAATATACTAATTTTCTGTAATAGCAAAAAATGTTTTTGTTTTCTCGCAATTTAATATATTTTACTTTTAGCATGTTTTTGAAAACCAGCTGTATTATTTCCCTTGACTGATAATTGTTTAGAAATAGGAGGTAACTATTAAAAATTAATATTTAATAAAAAACAAATTTCTTATCGTTTGGAACTTACTTATTGAATATTCATGTCATGACGTCATACATTATTGTATTCGTTTTAAATATTCAAAATTACAAAAATGTTTTTATATTCACTTTTATGAGTATATTAGATTATTATACAAGTATTGTATATATACAATATTTGCGGGAAAAATTAAAGTATAGTATTATATAACATTGCTTCACAAGACGCGCACACAAAATATAACACACTATAACACAATATAACAATGAAGCACACGAAAAAATACTGTCACACAACATGACAAAGTGATGAATCCAGAGGCGTAGCGACAAAATCCGGCACCATGTGCGGGCTATCAAGTTTTACCCCTTCTGTCCATTTCTATATATAGTTACTAGCCGTCCCGGCCAGGCCCTGCTCTGGCTTCTGTGAAAAACCTTTCTGTTAAAGACCATTACCTGTGTGTTTAGTAATCATCATAAACCCGGCATTGCACACCCAAACCAAAACCAAAACAACAAAACGCAAACATAACGCTAACACAATTACAAATACAAACGAAAACAAAAACCTAACAACTAACCCAACCACAACCACAAACACCAATACGAACACAGAAAAAAAACGAAAAAGCAAACGAAAACAAACCAAATCCAAATGCAAAACCAACCACAAACCCAAAGAAAAAAACACAAACGAAAAAACAAACGAAAACAAACCAAATACAAACGCAAAACCAACCACAAACACAAATACAAACACAAACGCAAAGAAGATAAAACACAAACGAAAACGAAAAAAGAAAGAACAAAAGCGAACCAAATCAAAACGCAACCACTAACGCAAACCCAACCTAAACACAAAGAAAACACTAACGCGAACATAAACGCACAGTGCTCAGAGTCTAGCCCGGGGCGGAATCGCCTGTTTCAGCCTATTAAACGACTATAGTACCCCAACTTATTCATAGTCTTTTGCACTCACTTTAATGAACGTAGGCGCGAAACCGAACACGGGAGGCCCGGGACCCCAAATAGCACCCTGTCTGGGCGCCAGAGGACGCACCATGACGTCACCGCCTGATTGAACTTAGTAAACGACTATAGTACATAACTTATTCATAGTCTTTTGAACTCACGCGAACGTATATACCATAGCGTACACCGGAAGGCCCGGGGCGCCAAATAGCACCCTGTCGGGGTGCCGGAGGACGCCCGGATTTGATTCACTTAAAGACTATAGTAACCTTTCTTATCCATAGTCTATCGCACTTTTTAAAACAAAATTATGCAGCATAGCGCTCACATGATAGCCCAGGGTGCCAAATCGAACCGTGCAAGGGCGCCGGCGGACGCGCCTGTTTCAATTTAGTGAATAAAAATGATAATACTCCAAGCTTATCCGTAAATGGAAAGAAATAAACATATAGGATTTGTAGGACCTGGCTTATTAAATGTTATCGATTTAAAAAAAAAATATTGAACAGTATGTTCAGTGTATAGAATAAATAAAAGGCAGTGTTAAAAATACCTAACGACATTGCACTTAATCAATCCCCGCTAATTATGTAATTATTATTTTTTTCTTAACACCAAAAACAAAGTAATAAAATGTAAATTCTTTCTTCTTAAGAATTTTTTTTTATTAAAGGGAAATAACTGTGCAGTCAATACATTTCCGACACAATTTTAGAAATTTTATAAACGTCGATACACTTTTTAAAAATTTTATGTCGTGTTCATAATTGAAAATTATTCTTCTAAGTAAATAGAATGAAAATTGTTTTTAAAGACTTTCAATGGTAATTTTTTGACTCGTAAATTTAGACTTTGAGCACTATAAAAAATCTAACACTTAAATCCATAGAACTGTCAACGACAAACTTTTTTGCCACACGTTACAGAACTGAGCTTTATATATTAGATTCCTGTTTGTGTCCCAACCCCGTCCCCCCATCACCCCCAATTAGGAAAGGTTGGTGACGCTTCTTACCAGTTGCTATCCCGTAACAGTTTCTATTTTGGTGCTATAAAATTGGTATAGAAAACAGTTAAATCACTGTGTAAATTGTCTAAAGCATATATGTATATATGTATATATGTATACTAGCCGTCCCGGCCAGGCCCTGCTCTGGCTTCTGTGAAAAACCTTTCTGTTAAAGACCATTACCTGTGTGTTTAGTAATCATCATAAACCCGGCATTGCACACCCAAACCAAAACCAAAACAACAGAACGCAAACATAACGCTAACACAATTACAAATACAAACGAAAACAAAAACCTAACAACTAACCCAACCACAACCACAAACACCAATACGAACACAAAGAAAAAAACGAAAAAGCAAACGAAAACAAACCAAATCCAAATGCAAAACCAACCACAAACCCAAAGAAAAAAACACAAACGAAAAAACAAACGAAAACAAACCAAATACAAACGCACAACCAACCACAAACACAAATACAAACACAAACGCAAAGAAGATAAAACACAAACGAAAACGAAAAAAGAAAGAACAAAAACGAACCAAATCAAAACGCAACCACTAACGCAAACCCAACCTAAACACAAAGAAAACACTAACGCGAACATAAACGCACAGTGCTCAGAGTCTAGCCCGGGGCGGAATCGCCTGTTTCAGCCTAATAAACGACTATAGTACCCCAACTCATTCATAGTCTTTTGCACTCACTTTAATGAACGTAGGCGCGAAACCGAACACGGGAGGCCCGGGACCCCAAATAGCACCCTGTCTGGGCGCCAGAGGACGCACCATGACGTCACCGCCTGATTGAACTTAGTAAACGACTATAGTACATAACTTATTCATAGTCTTTTGAACTCACGCGAACGTATATACCATAGCGTACACCGGAAGGCCCGGGGCGCCAAAAAGCACCCTGTCGGGGTGCCGGAGGACGCCCGGATTTGATTCACTTAAAGACTATAGTAACCTTTCTTATCCATAGTCTATCGCACTGTTAAAAACAAAATTATGCAGCATAGCGCTCACATGATAGCCCAGGGTGCCAAATCGAACCGTGCAAGGGCGCCGGCGGACGCGCCTGTTTCAATTTAGTGAACAAAAATGATAATACTCCAAGCTTATTCGTAAATGGAAAGAAATAAACATATAGGATTTGTAGGACCTGGCTTATTAAATGTTATTGATTTAAAAAAAAAAATATTGAACAGTATGTTCAGTGTATAGAATAAATAAAAGGCAGTGTTAAAAATACCTAACGACATTGCACTTAATCAATCCCCGCTAATTATGTAATTATTTTTTTTTCTTAACACCAAAAACAAAGTAATAAAATGTAAATTCTTTCTTCTTAAGAATTTTTTTTTATTAAAGGGAAGTAACTGTGCAGTCAATACATTTCCGACACAATTTTAGAAATTTTATAAACTTCGATACACTTTTTAAAAATTGTATGTCGTGTTCATAATTGAAAATTATTCTTCTAAGTAAATAGAATGAAAATTGTTTTTAAAAACTTTCAATGGTAATTTTTTGACTCGTAAATTTAGACTTTGAGCACGATAAAAAATCTAACACTTAAATCCATAGAACTGTCAACGACAAACTTTTTTGCCACACGTTACAGAACTGATCTTTATATATTAGATACTAGCCGTCCCGGCCAGGCCCTGCTCTGGCTTCTGTGAAAAACCCTTCTGTTAAAGACCATCACCTGTGTGTTTAGTAATCATCATAAACCCGGCATTGCCCACCCAAACCACAACCAACCAAAACCAAAACAACCAAACGCAAACATAACGCTAACACAATTACAAATACAAACGAAAACAAAAACTTACAACAAACCAACCACAACCACAAACACCAATACGAACACAAAGAAAAAAAGCAAACGAAAACAAACCAAATCCAAACACAAAACCAACCACAAACACAAACCCAAAGAAAAAAACAAACGAAAAAGCAAACGAAAACAAACCAAATACAAACGCAAAACCAACCACAAACCCAAAGAAAAAAAACACAAAAGAAAAAACAAACGAAAACAAACCAAATCCAAACGCAAAACCAACCTCAAACACAAATACAAACACAAACCCAATGAAAATAAAACACAAACGAAAACGAAAAAAGAAAGAACAAAAACGAACCAAATCAAAACGCAACCACTAACGCAAACCCAACCTAAACACAAAGAAAACAATAACGCGAATATAAACGCAAAGTGCTCACGGGGCTGAATCGCCTACTTCAGCTTAATAAACGACTATAGTACCCCAACTTATTCATAGTCTTTTGCACTCACTTTAATGAACGTAGGCGCGAAACCGAACACGGGAGGCCCGGGACCCCAAAAAGCACCCTGTCTGTGCGCCAGAGGACGCACCATGACGTCACCGCCTGATTGAACTTAGTAAACGCCTATAGTGCATAACTTATTTATAGTCTTTTGAACTCCCGCGAACGTAGATACCATAGCGTACACCGGAAGGCCCGGGGCGCCAAATAGCACCCTGTCGGGGTGCCGGAGGACGCCCGGATTTGATTCACTTAAAGACTATAGTAACCTTTTTTATCCATAGTCTATCGCACTGTTTAAAACAAAATTATGCAGCATAGCGCTCACATGATAGCCCAGGGTGCCAAATCAAACCGTGCAGGGGCGCCGGCGGACGCGCCTGTTTCAATTTAGTGAACAAAAATGATAATACTCCAAGCTTATCCGTAAATGGAAAGAAATAAACGTATATGATTTGTAGGACCTGGCTTATTAAATGTTATTGATTTTAAAAAATAATAATAATTATTGAACAGTATGTTCAGTGTATAGAATAAATAAAAGGCAGTGTTAAAAATACCTAACGACATTGCACTTAATCAATCCCCGCTAATTGTGTAATTATTTTTTTTTTCTTAACACCAAAAACAAAGTAATAAAATGTTAATTCTCTCTTCTTAATTAAGGATTTATTTTTCATTAAAGGGAAGTAACTTTGCAGTCAATACATTTCCGACACAATTTTAGAAATTTTATAAACGTCGATACACTTTTTAAAAATTTTATGTCGCGTTCATAATTGAAAATTATTCTTCTAAGTAAATAGAATGAAAATTGTTTTTAAAGACTTTCAATGGTAATTTTTCGACTCGTAAATTTAGACTTTGAGCACGATAAAAAATCTAACACTTAAATCCGTAGAAGTGTCAACGACAAACTTTTTTTTTGCCACACGTTACAGAACTGAGCTTTATATATTAGATGTATATATTTATATATATATATATATATATATATATATATATATATATATATATATATATATATATATATATATATATATATATATATATATATATATATATATATATATATATATATATATATATATATATATATATATATATATATATATATATATATATATATATATATATATATATATATATATATATATTTATTTATATATAAATATATATATATATATAAATATATATATATATACATTATTTTCCATGTGGGGGAAGGGGGGGTGCTCCGCCACCGATACCTGGAAGAATCTCTGGCCCCCGAACGTATATTTGATAGTTAATGCGGCCCTCGGGCTGAAAAGTTTGGAGACCCCTGATATAAATCAATATTCTACGCAGAGTAACACACAGCTGGCACTACTTAGTATGTACCAAGAAAAGCATTCGATAAAATAGATCAAACATCTCTTGTGAAAAAATAGATTCATTCATGGAAGGAGCCGAATTTAAGACTATAATTATTTCTAAGGGTCAAACCTGTGAAACTAGAATGGAATATATAGGTCTAAATCAGGGGTCGTCAACCTTTCGAGGCGGAAGAGCCAAAAGTTACAATTTATAAAATGTCCCATTTTTAGCGCAATTTCCATACTGGACAATTGCGATTATTAACTGTCATTTCTGGATGTGTGTCCGCAGCTTTAAGTCGTATCTAAGTCGTATCTCTTCCTCAACGAGGACTAGTTCCAAAAGCAAATATGTTAAGCACGTTCCGAGGATGATTGTGGGCCAAAACAATTCCCGGAATTCCTTCCTATATTTCCCGGAAAAGCCAAAAAAACTCGAAAAAATGCAGTTTTTTGCCCATATCTCGGCAACCAGACCACTTAGCGACTTGAAACATTTACCAATCGATTCCTGTCATAATTTAGAACAATATTGCCGAAGGAAGTTTTTAAAATATCCTTTCGTTCGGTCACAAAAAATGTTTTTAAATTACATTATACATAATACACTACAGTACTATATAGCAATATAGAGAGCGCGACAACTAAATACCCCCTACACGTCCGCAATTTTTTTTTCAATCTCGTTAATAAATATTTTTTTCTATTTTGTTTTGAATTATTAAAACTACTTGTGTTGCATTATGTATTTGCTGAATATATGATTTATCTCGATTTAAAATTGTTATGGATAACATAAGGAAATTGCGCTTAAATTGTCACTAGACTTTTTATTAACTTGTTTTTTTAAAGAGCCACTAACATTTTTTACAGTTTTCATCATCGGCTTGTGAAGACTGATACAGATTTACAATAGTAATATTTCTTTCTTACTTGTAGCCTACTTTCATTCATTTAAGATGGTTTACTTATACATAGATCTAATACAAAACGTCTAAATATAAAAAAAAGTATTTAAAAAAAACCAACCTGAAAATGCAAATGTGTAATTAAATGATGATTCAAAGGATTTTTTTTTTCTCGGCGTGGTGGGTGAGAGGGGGGGGGGGGCGGCGTGGAATTTGGGTTTTTAAATAGAGCTGAATTAAAATGATACACATTTTAAGCAATCGGAAAATTTATGTTATTACAATGAGACACATCAAAGCAAACATTCTTCCCTTTCAAACATCTATATCTATACAGTCCTCAAACAGCTTTTTTTTTTGTTTTTTTTTTAATTAATTCAATTGTTTTAAACATTTAAATCAGTAATAATAATTTGTTTGATAGTTTTACACAGCATAAAAGACATGAACACCAACTGCACATATAATAATCAAAGGGAGAAAATAAAATGGCATAAGATCTAGACTAAAATGAGGTGTTCAAACTCGGTTTCTATTGACTGCTTAGTTTACTGTGCTCCGTCCTTAGCTGCGGAGTCAAAAGATTAGTCACACTTTTTTTTTTTTTTTTTTTTTTTTTTTTTTTGTATTTTTTTTAAAATACTTTTATTTGCAATTAAAACAAGTACATCAACATCAAATTTTTTAACATAATTTTGAACACCAAATGAAAACGAAAGGTTTTGCAAATGTACATAATGAATATTTACATGATGTCATGTATTTGATTATAAAAAAAAATTGCAAAGGATGACAGTAAAAGGGGTGAAGGTCAAATGAAAGTGTCAGAAGTCTGGGTGGGGAGAGGAAAGGAAATTTTTCAGAGGGTCAATGGGACAGTGAAGCATTTTCTATGTAGGGAAACAACTTAAGTTGACTAGTTGAAGGGGTGTTGTAGTGGTAGCATGAGTTTTCAAAAGGGGGGAAAGAGACAAGATTTAGAACTATAAATCATGGACAGAAAAAGCAACGACGCGTGTATCAAAACCAAAAATGAGATTTCTAAATTAATCAATGTAAGTTTTTGAAACAATTAACATTTTCTATTTGTAAATATTATGCAATCATAAATAAAGTTCTTAAAAACTTATAATTATATTTATACTGTATTAACAAGTTTATTTTAACCAATTGGATATGATAAAGAACATATTGATTTATTCATGTTTTAGCTTCCATATTTTAGAAGATATTTTGTTTTTAAATTTACTAATAGTTGTTTCCCTTAATCATAGTTTCTCAATTAAGGAAAGGACGGTAAGCATCACAAAATTTATAATAATGTAAATTTTAGCTTCCCTTCATAGTAAAAATGTTATGTTTACGATGATTTACATCAGTATGTTTAGTAGTAAGGACATCCAATCTTAGCCAAACGCTTTACGTAGTTAACATCTTATGTCTACGTTATTACGCGAACATAGAGGTAAATAAAATCAAACTGATGCCACCTATTAACAGTTAAAAACGTATACTTATTTAAACAACATCCAGTGCGTGCTAAAAACATTTTAGCGCCTTAGACAACACTTATTAATGGGGCCTTCCCCCCGCCCCGCCCCCCCCCCCTACAGAGGCGTGGCTAGAGGGGTGCGGGTGAGGCAGCCGACCCAACGTGGGTGTCAAATGTTGCAGATAACAATATAAAAAAAACAACTCATTACTGAATTGTATACAGTCGAAATAAAGAATGTTAAGTGCTTCTTGGAGTTACTGACTTGCATTGTGTGACACCAAAATAAAAGGCAAAGTAACTGGTAAACAGGGCGCCTACCTTTCCGATTGAGGGAGGTTGAGGGGGCGCATTTTCACCAACGCGAATAACTATGTATAGGCCAAATTTGAGGACGGGGAGCAAAATTGATAGTTCGTCCTGTGCACTGAAATAGATCGCTACGCCTTTGAATATTACCCTGTCTATAGTTTATATAATATAATCAAAGTTATTCAATTATAGGCAGAGGCGTCGCGAGACAGGGGGGGGGGGGGTGCGGAACGCAACGGATTACACCATATAGGGGGTGACACCAAGACAAAAAATTGAAATATATATAAAGAATAAATGTGTTTTTTGCCAGTTCGATGGATGGTTAGAGTTAAAAAGTATTTTACGTACATAATGACGATCCCAAGAAGGGGTGGGAGGGGGTGGGAGGGGGTGGGGGGGGGGGGTGATATCATGACGTAAACATGCAAACTATATAGAAAATAATGCTACACCCAGCTGTATTAACAACCCACTATAGATAAATATCATTAGTATTAAATGTAAACACTTTAAAGCTTTTACGGGGGGAGGGGGTAGACACCAACTATAAAATGTACAAAGAATAAAAAAAAGGGGGGGTGACACCATGGAGTGTCGCACCGGGAGACACCCGACCAAGCAACGCCACTGTTTATAGGTACCTTTTAAAGATGTATATTGCGTCCCCCTACGTATAGTGACGGCCTAGTTTACCTTCTTATTGGTAGGCCTTGACAACTTCAAACAGTGATTCATTGCATGTATTGTTTTCAATTAATTTACGATACGGAAAACTTTTTTTTTTACAATAACGTGTCTATGCCCTCATGTTTTACTCTGATATTTATTAAAAACGTCAGTAATGCAAGTCAGGTTTCCAGATTTATTATCTGATATTTATAAGCTGCTATTCGAGAGTTTCATGTCCTTCTATTATTGCAAAATCTTTCATCAACCCCAGCATTATTTAATATTTGGCTAAATGCTTTTAATAAACTTTACCCTCGATGTATGTTCTAGCATTCTCTTTCAATACCGGAAATATAAATTATCTACAAAACGTTAACTTATAATGTTGAAAAAATGGCTATATTTTTGTATTACAAATTAATAAAAGTTAATGAAGTATATAAGCTTTATAAAAAAAAATGGTTAAAGACAATAAATGTTTATAGAGTTCCCGGATAATTAAACGTTAATTTTTAACCAATGCAGTGTTCAACTTACTAAAATTGGTTGAATTTAGACCAGAGGGGTAGCGACCCTTCCCGGCGCCCGGTGACAAACTTTTCGATTTGCACCCCCCCCCCTTCAAACATTCGATTTGCACACCCCCCCCCCTCACCCTTTCAATTTATTTTTTCAACCAGAGTTTCTTTCAGGCATCTCTTCGGGGGGGGGGGGGGGGCTTCGCCCCCCCGAAAAATTTTACCGCCCCCCCGAACGAAATTAAATTTATATAATTTATATAGAAAATATATACTTTTAACAGTGTCCGCCCCCCCGAAGAAAGTCTACCGCCCCCCCCCCCGAAAATTTCAAGTGCTCCCCCCCCCCCCCCCGGAGAAAAAATTCTGGAATAAACACTGTTTCCAACCCATTTTTCGCCCCCTAAGGTCGGCGCCCGGGGACATATGTCCCCCCCCCCCCCCCCCCCCCCCCGCCGCTACGCTACTGATTTAGACCATTTATTGAATTCTAAGCATTACAATAACATTATTAGAAAATGTACGACATATATACCTTAGCTGTAGGTATAAAAGTAGTTTGATCACGTCTTTACATTTTAAGTCTGCAATTCGGGAAGATTGATGAGAAACTATGTAGAAAAATCTTTCAAGTCTGCAATTTGGGAAGATTGACACGAAAATATATAGGTATATATTTGTCCAAAGCAGAGGCGTAGCGACGCTTCACGGCGCCCGGGGACAAACTTTTCGATTTGCACCCCCACCCCTCAAGATTTCGTTTTGCACCCCCTCTTAAACGTTCGATTTGCACCCCCCTCTCAACTTTCGATTTGCACCCACCCTCCCCCCTCAAACTTTCGACTTGCAGCCTCCTCAACCTTTCAATTTATTTTTCCAACCCATTTTGGCGCCCCCTAAGGTCGGCGCCTGGGGACATATGTCCTCCCCCTCGCTACGCTACTGGTCCAGAGTTAAATGTATGCTGTTCATTTGTGATGAGTGCATTAAAAAGACAAATATTTGAACCGTTTTAAAAGTTTTTTTATTTACTGAGAGTAGACAAGACATTAGCAAAAATTTGTTTGTACAAAATTTATACAAAAGGGAGACATTCAAAAAGCCATTACGATAATGAATAATCACAATTTTCTCTTCAAAAGACAATCGTCACAGACAATCTTCACAATATACAAAATGATAATCACAAATTGTCTTCAAAATATCATCACATTAACATAAATGTATTTATCAATATATTGTAAATGTGTCATCACTTCCTTATCAAATACAAAAAAAAAAACATCACATTCCATTGGCGCTTTAAAAAGTTAAATGTCAGAAACATCAAAATGACATCATAGTAGACATGTGATCACTGGGAACAACATTTGTTCCCGACAAAGTTATTGTACTAATGACGTAAACTATGTATTTGTCATTAAACAAAAACAACAACTAAAATTTACGAAATGACAAATGATGTAATTTTTAAAGATAGTATCAATGTAAAATATCTATTCGTCTTTGATATAGACATACTTTTTAAGATTCAAATTAAAAAAAAACACTAGAATCTTTTCAGTTGAACATTTCAGGTCTCATAACTTACTTTAAGTACATAAAAACGATGTTACCCACTTAAGCACAAGTTAGATGACAATGCCAACTAATTAAATAGTTCATACAGCTTTTGTGAACACAACTTACAGCTGCGTTATTTGTCTATTAGTTGTGGTGTGTGGTCCCTTTTAAATATGGTGTCTGTCTGGTCAACTTTAACTGTGGTGTTTGTTCACTTAAACTATGGTGTCAGGTCACTTTTAACTGTGTTGTCTGGACACCTTTAACTGTGGTGTCTGGACACCTTTAACGGTGGTTCTGTCACCTTTAACTGTGGTGTCTTTTGATGTGTGAGACGAGAGAAATCTTCTGGGCATATTGTGTGCCACACTGGGTACAGCTGTAGGGCTTTAAACCTGGACACAGAGACAAGTAATAAATTTAATAAACTTACAGCTGCGTTATTTGTCCACCTTTAGATGTGGTGTGTGGTTCGTTTTGACTGTGGTGTATGGTCACCTTTAACTGTGGTGTCTGGACATCTATAGCTGTGGTGTCTTGTCACCTTTAACTTTGGTGTCTGGTCAACTTTAACTGTGGTGTCTGGGGAACTTTAACTGTGATGTCTGGACACCTTTAACTGTGGTGTCTTTTGATGTGTGAGACGAGAGAAATCTTCTGGGCATATTGTGTGCCACACTGTGTACAGCTGTAGGGCTTTAAACCTGGAGACAGAGACCCGAGATAACAATTTAACAACACCATAAATTAACCAGATATAATATAAATTATATTTTGTATTAGAAAAAATGTATAAACTTCATATGCCATTCAAAAGTAATTTTCAAATAATCTTTCAACTACGTTTAAAATAAGGGCAGAAACATTGTTTTGAGATGAAAGTGAGAAATCCTTTGGTACCTGTGTGTAAGGGGGTGTGTCTGTCCATGTCTGTTGTGTCGAACATCTGGGCTCTACAGAAGCAACACACCCATTTCTTATGGGGGAAGTGGACCTTGCAGTGACGTCTCATTTTACCGCGTTCGTTGGTCACGTGACCACACAAGGCACCGTCATCAACAGATCTTGGTACACAGCAGTGCATGATTCCTTCACCTGAAAGTAACCAGTTTTAATATAATATACATGCTAAAGCTTTGTTATAAAGTTGTAATTTTTATATTATCTAATGTTTTAATACATTTTTTTTCAAAAATCTGAAACTACACAAAAAACTTACCATCAGTCTGGTACATGGAGTCCAAAAACTGATTAAACTTTTCCTCTCCAAGAGCTGCCAGCTGTGGGTTCTGGAAACTAAAACCGTTGGAGGAAAACTTCAGAGTCTGGATGTCTACACCGTCCTGATGAAGCTGTGGACAGAGAAGGTGATGTTGTATTTTTGTTTTAAAATGTTCAACTTGGCCATTTAAATTCGGTTTATAATTGTGTTAAGTAATAAAAATAAAAGAAACCTACACTGTGTAAATGGGTCATGTAAGGGAAATAACAAAGCATTTGAAGATTGTCTTTTAGCTGTTGAGGTATTATAGGTAAATTACTGTCGGCATAAAGGTCAACTAGTGCAGCTTTGAGTTCCTGCTTTGAATCCTGATCTTCTGGAATTTTTGGAACCTGAAAAAAAAAAAAAATTAAATTCATGTTGAATATTTACAAAAAAAAAAAGTTTCGATGCAGTTATTAATAGAAAGACTCAACTTAAGTAATCTGATTATATTATTTAGAGAAGAGTTTTAACTTACTACATAATTTCCCTTTTCATCGCAAAATCTCTGCTTGTGAGCTGAATCAAATTTAATATTCAGTACGTGAAGTTCATGGTCACCATAGGGCATCACTTTTTCTCTTTTGGCTGAGTTATTTTTCTTGGTTTGTTTTTCAGTTGAGCTCTTGTTGTCAGTATTGTCTCCCTTTCTTTTCCTTGTTGGAACATGAAGTTCCACAACTATTGTCTTACTCTCTGTATTTTGTTCTGTTTTCATCTGGTAAACAACGTCGTCTTCTGTCTTTGTGACAGTTTGGTTGTCAGCTGTAGTATGGTCAGTGGTGGCAGGAGCTTCATATACAGTGGTCAGCTGGTTAGCATTGTGTTCAGGCACCTTCTGATTAGGTATATTCTCCATTGTCTCCTGGTCAAGTATGTCATCCGTTGTCTTCTGATCATCATTATCGCACGTTACCACGTCTATTATAAAATCATCTTCCTCTTCCTCAGTAACTTGAAGCATGTCATCATCGCATGAAATTGTAGCCTCTTCGTCTGTAACAATTTCTTGCTTGAGCAGTTGGTGATACGTTGTGTTGATATGAATGTTATACTGTTGATGTCCATTGTTTGATGGGCCTGGTATCTGATGCTGGACTTGATTAATGTTAGACTCATTAATTTCTTGTTTGATTACAGCAGTAGGTGTAAGATCTAATGGCTCATCAACCTGTATAGACCTGGTATATTGTGGCATGTGATTGGATGGAGTAGAGCTAGGTAGGGGATACAATGGTTGAACATTGCAGGCAACAGACTGTAGTAAATGGAGATTTCTTAAGTCAGGTATAAAAGCTGCAGGGGGTGGCATGACATTAGAATATAAGTTGGTTGGTGGCATGACATTAGAGTATAAGTTGGTTGGTGGCATGGCATTAGAATAAAAGTTGGTTGGTGACTGGTAGATTTGTCTAGTGGTTGTGTGGATGGCAGAACTTAATGGGGAAAACTGTCGGAAAATATCTGGTCTGTAATGTGGAGGTAAATGTTGATATGTGGTGGCAGGAACTGGTGACTGGTTATAGAGTGGAAATCTTGGTGATGTGCCATGATAAGCTATTTGATTGAAATGTAGAGATGTGGGTAAACGGTCATGACAAGGTATTTGATTAAAGTGCAGAGATCTGGGCAAAAGTGGAAATCTAGCTTGGTAGTGTGGGGTGTAGGAACTAGATTCAGGTGAGCTGTGTTTACTTCCTGTCATGGATGAATGAACACCGCTGCTAGACGATGGTGAATTCTCGCCACTTATCGGCAAAGATGTGGTTTCACAGCTTCCAGAACCTTTTGAGGAAGTACTGGGTCCAGGTATTGGAGAGATGCTAGAGTTTTCTTGGTTTGGTGAGGATTCGATGGTAGTAGATTGGGGAGAAGAATCGCTTCTAGAAGGTGGTGATATTTCATCACTTTTATGTGATGTCTGACAGCTGTCGTTGTTTGGTGAAGTTTGGCAGCTATCTGTAGCTAGAGAGCCTTTACAACTTCCGGCAATTGGTGAGGTTTCGCAGCTTTCTGGCAGGGGTGAGGCGTCATCAGAACCAACAGGGCTGAGATTTGTATCCGTGTGGTGAAAATCCCATGGACGCCATACTAGACATTGTGCCATCGTTGAAGGAAAGTTTGTTAATTCAGCTTTCACTTCAGGGGATATCAATGAATAGTTGGGATCTGGTATTCTAAATAAAATCGAAAAAATGCATCAATGCTAAATGTCATGGTAATACATTTAAGGTAGAAAGCAAAATTTAGTTAGGATTATAGAAATTATTTAGGTATTAAAACAATGACGATGGTGGCTGAAATAAATGAACATACATTTGTTTTTCACTTGGTAGGCCTACTTTTTTTGGTCCTATTTTAGCGACCTATAAGATATGTGGTGTTAAATGTACTGTAAATGATTGACGAAATATTTCTGTTACTGTGTAGGCCCTAATAGTGTTTTAATATGTTGTTAATGGGTATGTGTTTTAATGAATTGAATAGCTTTTTGTACAAGAGTTATACATGTGCAAAACTTGTACAGCCATGTCGTAGCGCATGCATCAAAAGTGCATTATCATTATATAAAATAAATGTATCTTACTTAGTAAAGAATGCATGATATACTAACAAGTTATATTACCCCGTAAATAATGCACATTATTTAAGTGGGTTTAAAATATGTATGAACTAAGCCTACATCTAATTTCAGTTTCGTTAGGGTTTGCATTTTGCAAACACTCGTTTACTTTAAAATAAAAACATATGATGCTATATAGCAATATTAAACTATATAGACTAAAAAGTTGATCTAGAGATCTAAGTCTGTAGAATATATTCCTTATTAGCGTCAAAAATTAATAATATGATAAAACCAGTTGAGGAATTTTTTTGCCATGATTTAAGTTTAGAAAATAAAATAAAAACTCACTGGAAACAGGAAGTCTACGGATCTGACCAACGGTCAATTTCTGTTGTGAGTTAACTGTGAAGGTAATCCAAGTTAATTTCAGGAAATGAAATGAACAGTTGGAAATGTTACACGTTTAATATAGAAAGTACGTTCTATGATAATTTGCATATGAGGCATCAAGCTCCTCCCATTGGTCCACACAGATAGAGTCGTCGTCTACGTCACGTGATTGGCTTGTGCAGTCAACCGTGTCGACTTGTTGACACGCTTAGCTCATCATTCCCACCTGACAGCGGTCAATCAGAGACGCCCACGCCACGTCCAGCACCTTTCTTCAAAGCACAGGCGGTCAGTTCTACACAATAGGAAGGTAACTAACCGGTAGATCAAAGGAGATGTCAGAACACGTAAGAAAAACATTCATTGACCAAAACATATTTGGTTGTTTTATTACATGAGGGAGATGTCAGAACACGTAAGAAAAACATTCATTGACCAAAACATATTTGGTTGTTTTATTACATGAGGGAGATGTCAAAACACGTAAGAAAAACATTCATTGACCAAAACATATTTGGTTGTTTTATTACATGAGGGAGATGTCAGAACACGTAAGAAAAACAGTCATTCACCAAAACATATTTGGTTGTTTTATTACATTAGGGAGATGTCAGAACACGTAAGAAAAACATTCATTGACCAAAACATATTTGGTTGTTTTATTACATGAGGGAGATGTCAGAACACGTAAGAAAAACAGTCATTCACCAAAACATATTTGGTTGTTTTATTACATTAGGGAGATGTCAGAACACGTAAGAAAAACATTCATTGACCAAAACATATTTGGTTGTTTTATTACATGAGGGAGATGTCGGAACACGTAAGAAAATCATTCATTGACCAAAACATATTTGGTTGTTGTATTACATGAGGTATGTCATGAAGTGACGCCAATCTACGCTTTTTAACAGAAAACATGGTGAAGTCAATGCTACACATTTTGATAACTTTAAAACGAATGTCGTGTTACTGGTTGTAAATATGAAACAAATACAACTTGCGTGTGTCAACGCTAACTTTAATCCTTTAATCCGAACCACTAACCAAGGTCTTCACATAGCCCTTACCCCTTATTATCATTTTATGCAGAACCAGGTATAATAAACAGACCAAATGGCCGATGATCATTTTAATTAATCTGTAAATTAGTATTTGGAAACTACCTGATTTAATTTGAAATGTCTTTTTCACACCCCCATAAAGACAACACGCTTAGTGTCAGTTTGCTACGCACTAAACATCTACTTGAACACAAACATTACCCAAAGCCCATCTCATACAAACATAACCCCCATGCTCCCACACAGACTTACACACAAAATTTACCCTCAATCACATAATACGTCAAATTATATATATTTTGAATTTCCTTATAGCAATTAAGTTAGAAATATTTTAATTTAAGCTTAATATATTTTGTTATTTGTGTCTTTTTGTTAGTGTGAGGTTGTGTTTTGTTCGGTTATTTTAGAAAGCGTCTGGCGTTTTGTGAGACATGTGGTTCTATGAGGTGGGGGGGACTAATGTCATGATTGAAAATAAACGACACCTACACTACTTCCACCTAGTTCGATTGATAGAAACCGTGTAGTCCAACATGTGTTTTACGTATAATGGATGACGTAACTATTGACCCGTGAAGACGATAACATCACAAAACAGAAAACCTGGTGTAGGGACGCTACCATTGACACAGGTACAAATACACAAGCGGTGGGGGGAGGGGGGGGGTTAGTATTTACGTTACATTCAAACCTAGCGCTTAAAAAAAACAGAAATACAAACAGAAATTATTCTTTTCTTTGAAATGTCTTGGGAAGCTTAAGCTATTTTTGTTGCTAGATGAATAAAAGGTACTCTTAAGTATATGTTATAAAGTTATATGTCAGGATTTATCAAACTGATTTGATTAACTCTACACAAACAAGTGACCTAAAAAAAAAAAAAAATAAAGAAGTAAAAACAACTAAAAACCCATAAGGTAAGAAAGCTATTTAATTATTTAATTACTGAATGATGGCCAGTGTACCTTAAATCATGCTTGTATTTGATACCGCTATTTCTGCCATAAAGGCATCGGGCGGCACAATTCTCCTTTACTGGCATTAAGCGGGACAATTCTCCTTTACTGGCATTAAGCGGGGCAATTCTGTTTTACTCGCATTAAGTGGGACAATTCTGTTTTACTGGCATTAAGCGGGACCATTCTGCTTTACTGACATTAAGCGGGACTATTCTGCTTTAATGGCATTAAGCGGGACCATTCTGCTTTACTGACATTAAGCGGGACAATTCTGCTTTACTAGCATTAAGCGGGACTATTCTGCTTTAATGTCATTAAGCGGGACAATTCTGCTTTACTGGCATTAAGTGGGACAACTCTGCTTTACTGGCATTAAGTGGGACAACTCTCCTTTGCTGAGATCGGGCGGGACAATTCTGCTTAGCTGATTCACTAACATTAAACTAACGGCAAGTATCTAATAACCGATGAAGCGGTTACACACTGAAACTATTTTCGTTCTTTTTGTTTAGTTTAAGAACAAACTAACACCCGGCATTTTTTGATCTCCGAGTTGGCTCTCCTAAATTGTTTTCACCAAGCCCAAACCTGCCGAAGCCAATTATTGTTTCAATTGTTTCAATTGTTTCAATTGTTATTATTTTAATGTTAATATATCTGCCAAGTGCGATAGAGATCCGGGTAATGAGTTAGTTAAACAGATTCCGTGTAGACGTCATGGCACCTGATAAAACGGTTGTTGTACCAGATCAGAACTATTGTCAGAGCTGTTAGATGTGGTCAACAGTATCAGTGTCATCACGTGGTCATCACGTGGTCACACTATCACACTATATTAAATCACCAGCAAGACCGACACGGGTATAGGGGATAAGTCAACAGCTGAACAGAATTCAGCCAGTGTTTATTTCAGACTTTTTTCCCCGGGGGGAACTTCAAACTGTGTGATTATAGGCCGATGTATGACATATTGTATGAATGTAAGCCGATGTATTATATATTGTATGACTGTAGACCGATGTATGACATATTGTGCGAATGTAGGTCGATGTATGACATATTGTGTGACTATAGGACCATGTATTGTGTGAATTTAGGCCTATGTATGATATCTGCATGAATGAAGGCCGATGTATGACAGACTGGGTGACTGTATGCCATAATAACATGGTCGCTGTTGTATTGAGCTACTTTACCACACACGTTGTGACGTCACCTTGTATCACTCTCGGGCTATTCACAGGTCAACCAATCTGCCGTACGTCCATTTTAACAATGCCATATTTTTAATTGTTTTTTTTTTCTTTTTATTATAGAAGGATCGAGGCAAGATTGAACACAATTTAACTCTACCTTACAGAAAAATACACCTCTCTTTCTTATTTAGAGCATGGTAAATTTGTAAATGAGTGTGTTATTTTTAATTTCTACTAAAAAGACATCTAGATAATCTTGCTTTGTCGTGTCGGATGCATGTATCTGCAGCTATGAATATCGCGTTTAGTGTTTAAACAGAGAGTTATGAGAATTTAAAATAAACTTTAATGACATTTTTTTCTAAAAATCACAATTAGTGTTTTAGTCATGGCTTTGAAATTTAATACACGAAGATAATTGTGAAGTGAATTAAAAAAAAAAAAAATTAACACAAAATTTTAACGTTGATCAAAATCTGTCTTTTTAATTCAACATATTATTCCCACGTTCGAAATTTCTGGCACTTCCCAGTTAGCTAGCGCGCTGAAATTTTCAGGGAAGCTTTCTTTTGGATGACCATTGAATATTCAATTGTTATTATTACTAAATTGATCAATGGAAACATTTTATTGAGCATTTTAGACCGCTATATAATCTATATATATAATCCTCCTCTGCTAGCCATTAGAAAAAAAACCAGCGACGCGTACCTCGCGCGCAGTGAAGCGAACGATCACATGTCGCCACAGGCTTAGGGGCAGAGAATTTAGCTTGAACCGAGTTTAAACTTACAGGAGGTAGGCCAGTTTGGGGGAGACGATATGGTCGAGTGGTTGGGCACACGATTGCTATCCCACTCGACACGGGTTCAAATCTATGTGTTCTAGTCAGTAACGTATTCAAACAACGTGTTTTTTACGAGTTGTCTTTTTACGAGTTGTCTTTTTACGAGTTGTCTTTTTACGAGTTGTCTTCGTTTACCCAAAAAAAGTGAAAAGATAAAATCGATAGCAAGATTTTAATGCAAACAAACAGACAAAGACTAAAAAGTAGAAAATAATAATCATTAAAAAAGTTTTAAAAAACCAACGTTTTCTGATTGAACTAAAAAGTAGAAAATAAATGCTATAGGCCCTACATCACAATAATGCAAGCGATCACTCTACTATAAGCAAGCAAAAACGTGGGGCGCCGTGATTTTCTTACAGTTTCTAATACTGTTGACTCTCTACAAGCTCCCTAATAAAAGTCAATAGTATTATCTAATCAATAGTAATATAACTTTTACTTCGACGCCCCACGTTTTTGATCGCTTATAGTAGAGTGATCGCTTGCATTATTGTGATGTAGGGCCTATAGCATTTATTTTCTACTTTTTAGTTCAATCAGAAAACGTGGGTTTTTTAAAACTTTTTTAATGATTATTTAGTCAGTTATAAGCTTAAGTATAGAAGGTCCCTGAGTCCACCCAGCTCTGTGCTCTGATGGGAAGCTAATATCGTTTTTAAAAGTAAAGGCGATTGGGCATAGTGCTGACCGCACTATCCCATCATATGTCGAGGTTACAGAAACAGGGAAACTCTACTTCAGTTGCCCCCGTGGAGCATCAGGATCAAAAAAGGAACTTGATTTACTTATATCCTGAAGTGGGAGTCATCGGACTGTATTGCGCATAACATGATCACACGCTACACTTAATTATTTTTGAGGAAATTCCCTTCAGTCATACAATTCAGAAAGAAAAAGAAAAACAATAGTCTGCTATTTATATTACTTTATTTAATTATGTAAATTACATAATACATAATTAAGCTATTTAGAATTTGATCCATCATAAGACTAAAACATACACGATTGATGACGAAACATAGACGAACATTAATTTAGACATTAAATCAAAGTAAAATAAAAAATCCCAATCTAAAAGATGGCGTTGATCACCAATGACTATAATCGATGTGTATAAACAACACTGGTCAAATGTATTCCTTATAAGCACATCACTCTTGTACCCTGTGCGCGGCAGGTTATATTTATGTTATACTCGTTCAGATTATTTAATTAGTTATATAAGTGTCAAATCATTAAATGTGGAATATACAAAATTACATAATACATACACATATTTAAGGTCGATCGAATATTTACCTTTAAACAAAACATACGCATGTTACTTCCCCAGGTACTGGAGAATGTTAAAAATATAAAGTTTGTTTTTCCAAACTAAATTAATTAATCAAGACAAGCAAATAAAAAAAATGTTTAAAAAAACTTAAAATTTGCATCTCATTGCAATATATTATTACAGAAAAATGTATAAGGGAAGCAACTATAACATGCATCGCTACAATTAACCAAACATATATTTTAAATGTGAAATGTGGCTAAACCTTTTAAATTGTTTTTAATCTTTGCATGCAACTAAATTGCTGTTTGAAAATAAATGTAAAATGTGTAAATGTTATGAACACATTTTTTTTTAAATATATTTATAAACATCGACAAACAATCTTTTTTGTAGACTTATCTAAATAATATGAATTACTCCCCATTTTTAGATAACGTGCGTATTTTAAATTTAAGAGAAATTTTGGATCCCATCTTAAAAGGGACAAATTCGAAAATGAAATCTGGAATTGGTTGTTGACTTTGAGAGCCCCCCCTCACCAATTTATGACCAGAGACAAGAAACAACATTTAAATAAATTATCAGATGTTTTAGTTTGTTGATTTACAAATAAACCATTACTTCATCTCATTACCAATCATGCCCCTCATATTTACTGAGCCAAACAGTTATATTTCTTAAAGGGGAAAGAAATATCATACTTTACTGGGTCCTATAGAAGAGCCAAGTTTTCATCAAATTGTCACTATAAAGAGTACCGATTTCTGATTCAATAATCATCAAACATTGAGTACATAATTTGCTTTAGTGGGAAATGCAAATATCTGATTTTGAACACATTGTTTTCAAGAATGTCGCTATATTACCACGCTGAATAGCGTTAAAAGTCGTATGGATTTTGCCAAAATGACACATTCTCTGTACAATTATTATTAGGTAAACTTATTATATATATATATATATATATATGTATATATATATATATATATATATATATATATATATATATATATATATATATATATATATATATATATATATATATATATATATATATATATATATATATATATATATATATATATATATATTTAGTTATTTATTTATTTATTTATTTATTTATTTATTTATATTTATGTATATATATATATATATATATATATATATATATATATATATATATATATATATATATATACATATATATATTCTAAAACTCCTACCAAGTTTCAGTGACTATAATTTAAAGAGCAATTAGGTTAAGGATAAAGAAAGCATTTAACAAACGAAGTCAAAATAAGGCTCTAATGTCTAACAGATCCTTGGATGATTGCCCATTGGATATCTAGGAACAACGCCTGGGACTTAAGTTGAGAAGAGCCAGCTGTTGTCCATGTTTCCCCCCCCCCCCCCCTCTCCCAACACCTGATGGAACCCTAAAGGACAGTAAATCCAACAATTAATCAGTAACTCGAATACATAGAAACAGACCAATCAGAAAAGCTGTACCATGAGCGCCTCGTTTGTTACAATACATAATATGGCTATGTCTAATAACACTATTAAGCCTAAGAAGGGGTAAGAAGTGAGTCCATCTGTATACAATAGGTTAGGGCTTGGGAATGTCCTGAAATAGAGAGCATATAATTTGTGTACGGGTATAAAAGGTGTGAGACAACGTGGTTTCTTAGCCTCTGTCTAGTACTTTACATCTACTAGATTTTAGTTCTGTAGCCACTTTGTCCTAGGTTTGTGTTTTATTTCTCTGATAGTATTTAGAATAGACTGTGTGTAGATAGTGTAGATAGATATTAAACTTTTATTTCATGTTGTATCGAGCCTTTGTTTTATTTAGTCTAGTTTTGTCTAACCCGTGTGTGGTTTTTTGTCCTATGTGGTGTGTGACGCACTTGATGACCCGTAACGGCATGTCAGTGTGTTCACAACACCTACACAACTACACAATTGGTTTGTTGAAGATAAGTCTGGCACCTGTACTGAATCTGTATAATTTATGAGAATCTTCAAAATTATAACATTTTGTAAAAAGGAGGCACACGTTTTAAATTTTAATCTAATAAACTCCCCTTTTTAAATGCCGTTTCTGACAGCCAAGGGAAGCTATGCACCAATAAATAACTAAAATAATCTAATGAACTGAACAACAAATTATACTATAATAATATAAAAATATTGATAATTCTGTTTAAAAAAAAACTTATGTTTTCGTTTCATCAAGTATATTTTGAATACATTATGAAAACTGCATTTAAATCATTGGTATAGTACCTTAAAAAAACCTTTCGGTTTTAACAATAATTTTTTTTTTTTTTATGAAGCACCGTTAACAATGTATTAGGTGACTGGCGTCCATTATTGTGTAATATTGGAGATCACTTTACTTTAAACTGAGTGACAAATAAATTACTATTGTAAACCCGCATTAGACATCACATGCTAATGATGAATACTGCAGTACCAAAGCGAACAAGGCAAGGTAAAAACTGACGTTCATAATACATGTCTGAGGTAATAAAGAGGGAGAATGTAATGTCAAGGACAATTTGTTATTTGAGAAACAAAAATGTAACAAAAAAAAGTGACGTGATATCCCCATTATCCAAGATCGTGTAGTGTATGTAATTTACATTGTCGGATTGATGGATTGTTGGAGATAAAAAATTGACGCGGCTGCTGAGTATGAACTTTAACAATTTTGTTTCTGCTAAATAATTAGAATAATTAATGTGGTAATTAAGTAATGATAGGGACAGGATGTAAGGACGAAGCCTATACAATTTGTTTCTGCAGAATAAATAGAATAATTAATGTGGTAATTATGTAATGCTAGGGACGGGATGTAAGGACAAAGCCTATACATTCGATTTTCTGCTTTAGGCAATCAAATAGGTAAACAATATGTTACAAAGCACGACAGACGAAGCTAATTAAATGAAAAATTGTAAAAATTTAGAAAGTAGGAAGAAATAGCCTAACAAAATGAGCAGCTCATTAAATACAAACAAACATACCATACTAATATTTTCAGTCTAAGGAGCCATCGTAAACAGATATATAAAACCAAAGTTGAAATATCTAATCATATCATCTTTCTCTACAGACAATATTCTATTAACCTATCAAAATATTGACTGTGTATTAAATTATTTAAATCAGTTCTTGAGTGTGTATTAACAAATTAGAAATGTTTTTTACAATATTTAAACACTTTTTGCAAATCACAATATCAAATGTTTGATTTATTGAAGAACTGTGTGGTTAGAGACCGTGTCCTAGTCAATTCGATGAAAGAGCCGATAAAATATTGTTTATATGAGTAGGGGAGATAAAATAATTATTTCATAAGTTATACCGTATTTCCACGGTTCTTTCCCTTTGACTGTAGTTCTAAAGAACGGTATTTTGAGGCGGAAAGGAAAATATTTAAGGTTACTGTGAGGTGGGTTCACATTTCCATATAATAAATGAACACTATGGGCGTTCGACTACCTTCTCATGGGTTATCACAGACAGGGCCAGAGGCGTAGCGAAGGGGGGGCAGGGGGGTACATATGTCCCCGGGCGCCGACCTTAGGGGCGCCAAAATGGGTTGGAAAAACAAATTAAAATCTCATTTTAGCTGCATTTATGCTTTATATATATATAAAATATATGGGGGGGGGGGGGAGCAAATAGAAAGTTTGAGGGGAAGGGGGGGGTGCAAAATCGAAAGTTTTAGGGGGTGGGGGTTCAAATAGAAAGTTTTTGGGGGGTGCAAATCGAAAATTGAAAGGTTGATCCCGAGGGGAGCGCCAAATTAAAAGTTTGTCCCCGGGCGCCGGGAAGTGTCGCTATGCCTCTGGACAGGGCGATTATACTTTGACAGAATACTTATTTCTTTGTAGTTCCGGTTTTGCTCAAACTACTAACATTATCTGTTCAGTATAGGAGATTTTTCGCAACATTTTTTTTTACAATTTGGAAATATTTTAGTTTTCGTATTTTAGAAGGTTTTTGTTTTTTTAATTTACTTATAGTTACTTCTCTTGGACAGTGTTTCTCTATTAAATAAAAGGGAGGTAAGTATTACAATTTTATAATCATGTAAATTTTAGTACTCTTTCATATTAAAATTTTTTGTATTCGATGATTTACATCAGCAGTCAGGACATCTAATTTTATCGAAATGGTTTAAGTAGTTGACATCTTAAATTTACTTTTATACGCAAACAGGGTTAAATAAAATCAAACTGATGCTACCTTTATAAAGTTAAGAATTTATTTTGTATGTCAAGATATTCCAAAAATTTAATTCGCTTGTTCCTACATTTTCATTTATGAAAGAGAGAGCATTTTTTTGGATTAAACAGGGAATAACTAAGATTCTGTCCTCTTCTATGAACATATCGTTCTGATTTTAAAAAAAAAAAATTTTACATTAACGTGCCAATGCACTCATGTTTAACATGTATATTAATTAAAAACGTCAGAAATGCATGACAGGTTTCCAGATTTATTACATGCTCTTTATAATCTGTTGTTAGAGAGTTTCATGTCATTCCATTTTTGAAACCACTTTCATCAACCCCAGCATTTATGATTTGGCTAAATGCTTTTTATAAGTAGACAAAGTAAAAGTTACGCTAAACGTTACCCACCATTTATTTTCTCGCATTCTCTTTCAATACCGGAAATTAAATATTCTCTGAAATATACTTTCACTTATAGAATGGCAAAAAAATGGTTCTGTTTTTTTGTATTACAAGTATAAGCACGATCTGTTAACAATTCATTAAAAGGTAATGAATATATTTTGTTTTAGATTATTAAGGATAATAATGTTTATAGAGTTCCCGGATAATTAAACGTTAATTTTTAACCAGTGCAGTATTTGACTTACTAAAATTGGCTGAAGATTATAGAACATACTTAATTAAATTTCAACCCTATATTGACATCTAAGCATTACATTAACATTATTAGAAAATTTAAACTAACAAGGTCACGACATATACACCATAGCTGCAGGTATAAAATTAGTTTGATCACGTCTTTACATTGTAAGATTGATAAGAAAATATGTAAGGAAATTTTTAAAGTCTGCCAGATTGATAAGAAAATATATATGTAGATCTATATATTTTTCAAGAGATGATTGAAAATAAATTTAAAACTAAAACTGAAATCATACTTTCAAATACAGCTAAATTTATGCTGTTCATTTGTGATGTGTGCATTAAAAAGACAAATATTTGAGACGTTTTTTGAGAAGTTTTTTTTATTTACTGAGAGTTGACAAGACATTAGCAAAAAGTCGTTTGTACAAAAATTATTCAAAAGGTATACATTCAAAAAGCCATTAAGATAATGAATAATCACAATTTAATTTTATCTTAAAAAGGCAACCGTCACAGTAGCATCTTCACAATATACAAAATAATAATCACAAATTGTCTTCAAAATATCTTCACATTAACATTAATGTATTTATCAATATATTGTAAATGTGTCATCACTTCCTTATCACACAAAAAAACATCACATTGCATTGGCGTTATAAACATGTCAGAAACATCAAAATGGCATCATGGTAGACATGTGATCACTGGGACACAATTTGTTCCCGACAAAGTTATTGTACAAATGACGTAAACTATGTATTTGTCATTAAACAAAAACAACAACTAAAATGTACTAAATTATTTAGGATGTAATTTTTAAAGATGTAAAATATCTATTCTTCTTTTAGGTACACATACTTTTTAAGATTCAAATTAAAAAAAACATTAGTATCTTTTCAGTTGAACATTTCAGGTCTCATAACTTACTTAAAGTACATAAAAATGATATTACTCACTTAAACACAAATTATATATTGCCAACTAATTAAATAGTTCATACAGCTTTTGTGAACACAATTAACGTATAGCTTCGTTTTTTTTTTGTCTACAGTTAAAGGTGGTGTTTGGTCACATTTAACTGTGGTGTCTGGTCACCTTTAAAAGTAGTGTCTGGTCACCTGTAACTGTAGTGTCTAGACACCTTTAGCTGTGGTGTCTGGACACCTTTAACTGTGGTGTCTGGACACCTTTAACTGTGGTGTCTGGACACCTTTAACTGTGGTGTCTGGACACCTTTAACTTTGGTGTCTGGACACCTTTAACTGTGGTGTCTGGACACCTTTAACTGTGGTGTCTGGTCACCTTTAACTGTGGTGTCTTGTCACCTTTAACTGTGGTGTCTGGACACTTTTAACTGTGGTGTCTGGTCACCTTTAACTGTGGTGTCTTGTCACTTTTAACTGTGTTGTCTTTTGATGTGTGAGACGAGAGAAATCTTCTGGGCATATTGTGTGCCACACTGGGTACAGCTGTAGGGCTTTAAACCTGGAGACAGGGACAAGTAATGCAAATTTAATAACACCATAAATTAACCTGATATAATATAAATTATATTTTGTATTAGAAAAAAATCGATAAACTTCATATGCCATTGGATTGTTATTTTCAAATAATCTTTCAATTACATTTAAAAGAAGGGCAGAAACATTGTTTTGAGATGATAGTTAGAAATCCTTTCGTACCTGTGTGTAAGGGGGTGTGTCTGTCCATGTCTGTTGTGTCGAACATCTGGGCTCTACAGAAGCAACACACCCATTTCTTATGGGGGAAGTGGCCCTTGCAGTGACGTCTCATTTTACCGCGTTCGTTGGTCACGTGACCACACAAGGCACCGTCATCAACAGATCTTGGTACACAGCAGTGCATGACTCCTTCACCTGAAAGTAACCAGTTTTAATATAATATACATGCTAAAGCTTTGTTAATAAGTTGTAATTTTTATATTGTTATATATTTACATTTTTTCAATACTTTGAAACAGCACCAAAAACTTACCATCAGTCTGATACATGGAGTCTAAAAACTGATTAAACTTTTCCTCTCCAAGAGCTGCCAGCTGTGGGTTCTGGAAACTAAAACCGTTGGAGGAAAACTTCAGAGTCTGGATGTCTACACCGTCCTGATGAAGCTGTAGACAGAGAAGGTGATGTTGTATTTTTGTTTTAAAATGTTCAACTTGGCCATTTAAATTCGGTTTAGAAATGTGTTAAGTAATAAAAATTAAAGAAACCTACACTGTGTAAATGGGTCATGTAAGGGAAATAACAAAGACTTTGAAGATTGTCTTTTAGCTGTTGAGGTATTTTGGGTAAATTACTGTTGGCAAAAAGGTCAAGTAAAGCAGCTTTGAGTTCCTGCTTTGCACCCTGATCTTCTGGCATTTTTTGAGCCTAAAAAAAAATATTTAAATTAGTATTGAATAATTAAAAAATAAGGGGTTCGTTGAAGTTATGAAAAGAAAGACTAAAATTATCTAATCTGAACATATACTTTATAAAAGAGTTTTAACTATATAATTTCCCTTTTCATCACAACATCTCTGCTTGTTAACTGAATCAAATTTAATATTCAGTACGTGAAGTTCATGGTCACCATAGGGCATCACTTTTTCTCTTTTGGAGTTATCTCTCTTGGTTTGTTTTACAGTTGAGCAATTGTAGTCAGTATTGTCTCCCTTTCTTTTCCTTGTTGGAACATGAAGTTCCACAACTATTGTCTTACTGTCTGTATTTTGTTCTGTTTTCATCTGGTAAGCAACGTCGTCTTCTGTCTTTGTGACAGTTTGGTTGTCAGCTGTAGTATGGTCAGTGGTGGCAGGAGCTTCATATACAGTGGTCAGCTGGTTAGCATTGTGTTCAGGCACCTTCTGATCATGTATATCCTCCGTTGTCTCCTGGTCAAGTATGTCATCCGTTGTCTTCTGATCATCATTATCGCACGTTACCACGTCTATTATAAAATCATCTTCCTCTTCCTCAGTAACTTGAGGCATGTCATCATCGCATGAAATTGTTGCCTCTTCGTCTGTAACAAATTCTTGCTTGAGCAGCTGTTGATACGATGTGTTGATATGATTGTTGTACTGTTGATGTCCATTGTTTGATGGGCCTGGTATCTGATGCTGGAATTTAATGTTAGACTCATTAACTTCTTGCTTGATTACAGCAGTACATGTAAGATCTAATGGCCTATCAACCTGTATAGACCTGGTATATTGTGGTGTATGGTTGGATGGAGTAGAGCTAGGTATGGGATAAACTGGTCGAACATTGTAGGCAACAGACTGTAACAACTGGAGATTCCTTAAGTCAGGTATAAAAGCTGCAGGGGTTGGCATGACATTAGAGTATAAGTTGGTTGGTGGCTGGTAGATTGGTCTGGTGGTTGTGTGGATGGAAGAACTTAATGGAGAAAAATGTCGGAAAATGTCTGGTCTGTAATGTGGAGGTAAATGTTGATATGTGGTGGCAGGAACTGGTAACTGGTTATAGAGTGGAAATCTTGGTGATGTGCCATGATAAGCTATTTGATTGAAATGTAGAGATGTGGGTAATCGGTCATGACAAGGTATTTGATTAAAGTGCAAAGATCTGGGCAAAAGTGGGAATCTAGCTTGGTAGTGTTGGGTGTAGGAACTAGATTCAGGCGAGCTGTGTTTACTTCCTGTCATGGATGAATGAACACCGCTGCTAGACGATGGTGAATTCTCGCCACTTCTCGGCAAAGATGTGGTTTCACAGCTTCCAGAACCTTTTGAGGAACTACCAGGTACAGGTATTGTAGAGATGCTAGAGTTTTCTTGGTTTGGTGAGGATTCGATGGTAGTAGATTGGGGAGAAGAATCGCTTCTAGAAGGTGTTGATACTTCATCACTTTCATGTGATGTCTGACAGCTGTCGTTGTTTGGTGAAGATTGGCAGCTATCTGTAGCTAAAGAGTCTTTACAACTCCCAGCAATTGGTGAGGTATCGCAGCTTTCTGGCAGGGCCGAGGCGTCATCAGAACCAACAGGACTGAGATTTGTATCCGTGTGGTGAAAATCCCAAGGACGCCATACGAGAGTTTGTGCCATTGTTGAAAGAAAGTTTGTTAATTCAGCTTTCACTTCAAGGGATATCAATGAATAGTTGAGTAATGGTATTCTAAACAAAATACGAAAAAATGCAACAATGCTAAATGTCATGGTAATACAATTAAGGTATAAAACAAAATTATAAGTTAGGGTTATAGAAATTATTTAGGTATTAAAACAATGCTGATGGTGGCTGAAATTATTGAACATACATTTGTTTTTCTCTTGGTACTTTTTTTTGTCCTATTTAAGCCTATTTTAGCGACCTGTAAGATATGTGGTGTTAAATGTACCGTAAATATTTTGCTTATGATTGAGGAATTTTTTTGTTAGTGTGTAGGCCATAATTGGTGTTTTAATATGTTGTAAATTATGTTCTATTTTTAGAATGCTTAATTGTTAATGGGTATGTGCTTTAAAGAATTAAATAGCTTTTTGTACCAAAGTTATAAATCTGCAGAAAATGTACAGCCATATTGTAGCGCATGTATCAAAAGTGCATTCTCATGATATACAATCAATTTACGTTATTTAGTAAAGAATGCATGATATACTAACAAGTTATATATCCCCGCAAATAACGCACATCATTCAAGTGGGTTTAAAATATGTATTAACTAAGCCTACATCTATTTTCAGTATCGTTGGGGTTTGCATATTGCAAATACTAGTTTATTAAAACAAGTAACAAATTTGCTAACTGTAGAAATATTAAAAATTGTATATAGACTACAAGGATATTTAGACATCTATATTACTTATTAGCGCCAACTTTATTCAAGAATTAAAAATATGATAAATCTAGTTGCTGAACTTTTTGCACATGACTTAAGTTTAGAAAATAAAATAAAAACTTACTGGAAACAGGAAGTCTACGGATCTGACCAACGGTCAATTTCTGTTGAGAGTTAACTGTGAAGGTAATCCAAGTTAATTTCAGGAAATGAAATAAACAGTTGGAAATGTTATACGTTTAATATAGAAAGTACGTTCTATGATAATTTGCATATGAGGCATCAAGCTACTCCCATTGGTCCACACAGATAGGGTCGTCGTCTACGTCACGTGATTGGCTTGTGCAGTGAACCGTGTCGACTAGTTGACACGCTTAGCTCATCATCACCACCTGACAGCGGTCAATCAGAGACGCCCACGCCACGTCCAGCACCTTTCTTCAAAGCACAGGCGGTCAGTTCTACACAATAGGAAGGTAACTAACCGGTAGATCAAAGGAGATGTCAGAACACGTAAGAAAAACATTCATTGACCAAAACATATTTGGTTGTTTTATTACATGAGGGAGATGTTAGAACACGTAAGAAAAACATTCATTGACAAAAACATATTTGTTTGTTTTATTACATGAGGGAGATGTCAGAACACGTAAGAAAAACATTCATTGACCAAAACATATTTGGTTGTTTTATTTCATGAGGGGGATGTCGGAACACGTAAGAAAAATGTTCATTGACCAAAACATATTTGGTTGTTTTTTTACATGAGGGAGATGTAAGAACACGTAAGAAAAACATTCATTGACCAAAACATATTTGGTTGTTTTATTACATAAGGGAGATGTCAGAACACGTAAGAAAAACATTCATTGACCAAAACATATTTGTTTGTTTTATTACATGAGGGAGATGTCAGAACACGTAAGAAAAACATTCATTGACCAAAACATATTTGGTTGTTTTATTACATAAGGGAGATGTCAGAACACGTAAGAAAAACATTCATTGACCAAAACATATTTGTTTGTTTTATTACATGAGGGAGATGTCAGAACACGTAAGAAAAACATTCATTGACCAAAACATATTTGGTTGTTTTATTTCATGAGGGGGATGTCGGAACACGTAAGAAAAATCTTCATTGACCAAAACATATTTGGTTGTTTTATTACATGAGGGAGATGTCAGAACACGTAAGAAAAACATTCATTGACCAAAACATATTTGGTTGTTTTATTACATGAAGGAGATGTCAGAACACGTAAGAAAAACATTCATTGACCAAAACATATTTGGTTGTTTTATTACATGAGGGAGATGTCAGAACACGTAAGAAAAATATTCATTGACCAAAACATATTTGGTTGTTGTATTACATGAGGGAGATGTCAGAACACGTAAGAAAAACATTCATTGACCAAAACATATTTGGTTGTTTTATTACATGAGGGGGATGTCAGAATACGTAAGAAAAAACATTCATTGACCAAAACATATTTGGTTGTTTTATTACATGAGGGAGATGTCAGAACACGTAAGAAAAACATCATTAACCAAAACATATTTGGTTGTTTTATTACATGAGGAGATGTCAGAACACGTAAGAAAAACATTCATTGACCAAAACATATTTGGTTGTTTTATTACATGAGGTATGTCATGAAGTGACGCCAATCTAGGCTTTTCAACAAAAAACATGGTGAAGTCAATGCTACACATTTCGATAACTTTAAAACGAATGTCGCGTTACTAGTTGTAAATTTTAAACTAATACAACTTGCGTGTGTCAACAATAACTTTAATCCTTTAATCCGAACCCCTAACCAAGATTTTAACATTGCTGTACCCCTTATAATCCCTTTGTGCAAAACCAGATATAATAACCAGACCAAGAGGCCGATGATTATTTTAATTAATCTGTCAATTACTCTATATAAACTACCTGATTTAATTAGATACGTCTAGTACACACCGCATAAAGACAACACGCTTAGTGTCAGTTTACAAACGTTTAGGCACAACGCTGAACACACTATCCCTTCATATGTCGAGGTTACAGAAACAGGGAAACTCTACTTCACTTGCCCCCGTGGAGTATCAGGATCGAAAAGGGTACTTGATTTACTTATATCCTGAAGTGGGAGTCATCGAATTGTAATGCGCATAACATGATCACACGCTACACTTAATTATTTTTTAGGAAATTCCCTTCAGTTATACAATTCAGAAAGGAAAAAAAAAACAATAGTCTGCTATTTAAATTACTTTATTTAATTATGTAAATCTGTCAATACATAATTAGGCTATTTACAATTTGATCACAAAGTCGTATTCAATTATAAGACTAACACATACATGATTGATAGCGAAACATAGACGAACGTTAATATTGACATTAAATCAAAACAAAATAACAAATCCCAATCTAAAAGATGTCGCTGATCATCAATGACTATACTCGATGTGTATAAATAACACTGGTCAAATGTATTCCTTATAAGCACAACACTCTTGTACCGTGTGCACGTCGGGTTTATTTATTGTATACTCGTTCAGATTATTTAATTAGTTATATTGTCAAATCATTAAATTTGGAATATACAAAATTACATAATACATATTTAAGGTCGATCGAATATTTACCTTTAAACAAAACATACGCATGCTATTTAACCAGGTACTGGAGAATGTTAAAAAGTTTGTTTTTCCAAACTAAATTAATTTATCAAGACAAGCAAATAAAAAAAATGTTTAAAAAAAACTTAAAATGTGCATCTCATTGCAATATATTATTATAGAACAATGTATAAGGGAAGCAACTTTTAAATGCATCGCTACAATTAACAAGACATATATTTTAAATGAGAAATGTGGTTTAACCTTTTGTTTTGTATTAAGTTTTGCAAGCAATTAAATTACTGTTTAAAAATAAATGTAAAACTTGTAAATGTTCTGAACACATTTTTCAAAAAAATATATTTATAAACATCGACAAACTACTTTTTTTGTGTAGACTTATCTAAATAATCAAAATTACTAACTTTAAAGTTTATGACACAATTTCTAATTATTTGGTAAATTTTGGATCCCTTCCTAAAAGGGACAAATTCGAAAGGAAATCTGGAATTGGTTGTTGACCTTGAGAGCCCCCCCCCCCCCCCGATTGCTGACCCTGAGAGCCCCTCCCCAATCAATGACCCCCCCCCCCCCCCTTCCCCAATTTATGACCAGAGACAAGAAACAACATTTTAAGAAATGTTTTAGTTTGTTGATTTACAAATAAACCATTACTTCATCTCATTACCAATCATGCCCCTTATATTTACTGAACCCAACAGTTATATTTCTTAAAGGGGAAAGAAATATTATACCTTACTGGGTCCTATAGAAGAGCCAAGTTTTCATCCAATTTTCACTATAAAGAGTACCGATTTCTGATTCAATAATCATCAAACATTGTTTACATAATTTGCTTTAGAGGAAAATGGAAATATCTGATTTTGAACAGATCGTTTTCAAGAATGGCAATATATTACCACGCTGAATAGCGTTAAAAGTCGTATGAATTTTGCACAAATGGCACATTCTCTGTATATATATATATATATATATATATATATATATATATATATATATATATATATATATATATATATATATATAATATATATATATATATAACTGAGATTCTAAAACTCCTTCCAAGTTTCAGTAACGTTTACAAAATTTAAAGAGGAATTAGGTTAAGGATAAACAAGGCATTTAGCAAAGGATGTCAAAATAAGGCTCCAGTGTCTAACAAACCCTTGGATGATTGCCCATTGGATATCTAGGAACAACGCCTGGGCCTTAAGTTGAGAAGAGCCTGATGTTGTCCATGAATCAGACCCCCCCCCCCGCATCTCCCCTCAGGTAATGGAACCCAAAAGGACAGTTAATCCAACAATTAATCAGTAACTCAAATATATAGAAACACACCAATCAGAATAGCTGTACCATGAATGCCTCGTTTGTTGCAATATATAATATGGCTATGTATAATAACACTATTAAGCCTAAGGGGTAAGAAGGGAATCCATCTGTATAAAATAGGTTAGGGGTTGGGAATTTCCTGAAATAGAGAGCATATGATTTGTGTAGGGGTATAAAAGGTGTGAGACAACGTGGTTTCTTAGCCTATGTCCAGTACTTTACATCTACCAGGTTAGTGTAGGTTAGTGCTGTGTACTTTAGTTCTGTAGCCACTGTATCCTAGGTTTGTGTTTTATTTCTCTGATAGTATTTAGAATAGATTGTGTGTAGATAGTGTAGATAGGTATTAAACTTTTATTTCGTGTTGTATCGAGCCTTTGTTTTATTTAGTCCAGTTTTGTGTAACCCGTGTGTGGTTGTTTGTCTTATATGGTGTGTGACACACTTGATGACCCGTAACGGCGTGTCAGTGTGTTCACAACACCTACACAACTACACAACTGGTTTGGTTGAGATAAGTCTGGTGCCTGTACTGAATATGTATAGTTTATGAGAACCTTTAAAATAATAACATTTTGTAAAAGGAGGCACACATTTTAAATTTTGAACTAGTACCTTCCCTTTGTAAAAGCTGTATCAGTCAGCCAATGGAAGCTATCTATCTATATATATAATTCTCCTCTGCGAGCCATTAGAAAACAAGCTGCAAGCGCCTCCTTACAGTCCCCTCTCTTTCTCTCTATCACTATCACTGCCACCCTACCCCACCCCCACATGGTCTGCTGAGCTGTGGTCACGTTAATGTTTACAAACCGTACAGCAAGGTTTAGTGACGGCTATTAGGGGCAGATAATTTAGTTTGAACCGACTTTAAACTTACAGGAGGTAACTAAGAGGAGGCTGCTTTCACGGGGGGAAGGGGGGGGGGGTGTATGGTCGGGGTTAGGGGAAAGGAGGGGGGTTAGTGTTTTAAAGCAAATATTTTCAGTGGCAGCATTGGTACTGTCGAATTCACAAATTATGAATTACTGAAAAGTAGAAAATAAATCAACTAAATAGCGGCGTATGATACGCCGCGGGTCGGCTCGTTCACCAATAAATGACTAAAATTAATCTAATGAACTGAACTACAAATAAAACTAAAGTAATATAACAGCATTGATATTTCTGTTTTAAGAAAACATAATTTTTCGTTCCATTAAAGTATATTTTGAATACATTATGAAAGCAGCATTTAAATGATAAAGGCGGTTGGGCATAGTGCTGACCACACTATCTCTTTATATACCGAGGTCACAGAAACAAGTGAACTCTACTTTACTTGCCCCATAGACCGTCAGGTTCGAAAAGGAAACTTTACTTTACTTTACTTTATATAAAAGATCGGTAGAGTCTAATTAAAAACCTCATAGTTTTAATAAGAAAAAAATTATAAAACATAACACCATGCTCCAACACAGACATACACAACCCACACACCCACTTTAACACACACATTACCCAAAGCCACACTCATACAAACATAACTCCCATGCTCACACACAGACTTACACACAAACTATACCCTCGATCATCTCACACGTCAAATTATATATATATATATATATATATATATATATATATAATATATATATATATATATATATATATATATATATATATATATATATATATATATATATATATTTATTTATTTATTTATTTATTTATTTATTTATTTATTTATTTATTTATTTTTACTTTTAGAGTAACGAAGTTATTTTAATCTAAGCTGAATAAATGATATTATTTGTGGCTGTTTTGTGAAAGTGGGATGGGTAGTGTGAGTGTTTTGTTTGGTTATTTTAGGAAGCGTCTTACGTTTCGTGAGATATGCGGTTCTATAAGTTGGGGGGGGGGGTGTAATATACAAGACTAGTGCCATGATTTAAAATAAACGGCCCCTACCCCGACTTCCATGTGTTTTACGTATAATGAATGACGTAACTATTGACCCTTGAAGACGATGACACCACAAACACAAAACAGAACACCTGGTGCATGGACGCTAACATTGGCACAGATACAAATAAACAAAGGGGGGGGGGGGGGTATAACAGTATGTTTAAACCTAGCGCTTAAAGAAAAAGAAAAATATTAACATAAATTATTCCATTCTTGGACATGTTTTGGTAGAAGTAGCTATTTGTGTGAATAAAATGTTAATCTGTTTATATGTTGTAAAGCTATGTCAGGCTTTAACAAACACAGATCTGATCATATCAAAACAAACAACTGAAATGTTGTGTTATTAAAAGCAACTAAAAATCCAAAAGACAAGAGAGCTATTTAATTTGTTAATTACTAGACGATGCAGACTGAACCTAAAATCTTGCTTATTTAATACCTCAATTTCTACTTAACTAACATTATGCGGGACAATAAGCTTATAAAGTTTTATTTTATTTATATTACATTATATAGCATCCCCAATCACCACAACACCCTGACTCTAAACATTAAAATTTGAAATAAAAGTATTTGCTGCACTACTATTATATTACTGGTAATTGTTATTGTTTGTATTTATATCTCTAGCCTTAGTAAAATCGGAAGTCGTTTTGTACTTATTTCGCAAAGGTTATAAAAATGCAATTTTGTTTGAAAAATATGCTTTTAGGTCACAAACATTTGGAACCAGCTTTTCAATCCCATTCTTCTTTACTGACGTAAGGCGGGACAACTCTGCTTTACTGGCATTAAGCGGGACGATTCTCCTTTACTAAGATCAGGTGGAACAATTTTGCTCGCTGATTCACTGACAAAAAAAACTGCAAACTCGACATTAACAGTGTCTAACAACCGGCAAAGCGGTTACACAGTAAGCAATTTTCTTTCTGTTTGGATAAACTATTTCTGCCTTAATGGCATCAGGCGGCACAATTCTGCTTTACTACGATCAGGCGGGACAATTCTGCTTCGCTGATTCACTAACATTAAAAAAAACGGCAAACTTTGGAAGTATCTAAAAACTGATGAAGCGGTTACACACTGAAACTATTTTCGTTTGTTTTTTTTTTTTAGTTTAAGAACAAACTAACACGCGGCATTTCTTTTGATCTCCGAGTTGGCTCTCCTAAATTGTTTTCACCAAGCCCAACCTGCCGAAGCCAACTATTGTTTCAATTGTGATTATTTTAATGTTAAAATATATGTTAAGTCAGGCTAAACCCTAACACCATCCACTTTAGAGTTAGAGATCCGGGTAATGAGTTAGTTAAACAGATTTCGTGTAGACGTCATGGCACCTGATAAAACGGTTGTTGTACCAGATTAGAACTAGTGTCAGAGCTGTTACGTGTGGTCGACAGTATCAGTGTCATCACGTGGTCATCATGTGGTCATCAAATGTCATCACGTGGTCATCACGTGGTCACACTATCACACCATATTAAATCACCAGCAAGACCGACACGGCTATAGGGGATAAGTCAACAGCTAAACAGAATTCAGCCAGTGTTTATTTCAGACTTTTTTCTCCGGGGAGAACTTCATACTGTGTGAATTTAGGCCGATGTATGACATATTTTATGAATGTAAGCCGATGTATTATATATTGTATGACTGCAGACCGATGTATGACATATTGTGCGAATGTAGGTCGATGTATGACATATTGTGTGACTATAGGACCATGTATTGTGTGATTTTAGGCCTATGTATGATATCTGCATGAATGAAGGCCGATGTATGACAGACTGGGTGACTGTATGCCATACTAACATGGTCGCTTTTGTATTGAGCTACTTTACCACTCACTTTGTGACGTCACCTTGTATTACCCTCGGGCCATTCCCTGGTCAACCATTGTTCAGTACGTCCATTTTAACAATGGCATATTTTCCATTGTTTTTTTTCCTTCTTATTATATAAGGATCGAGGCAAGATTGAACCCAATTTAACTCTACCTTACAGAAAAATACACCTCTCTTTCTTATTTAGAACATGGTAAATTTGTAAATGAGTGTGTTATTTTTAATTTCTATTAGAAAGACATTTAGATAATCTTGCTTTGACGTGTCATATGCATGTATCTGCAGATAAGAATATCGCGTTTAGTGTTTAAACAGAGAGTTATGATAATTTAAAATAAACGTTAATGACATTTTTTTCTAAAAATCACAATAAGTGTTTTATTAATGGCTTTGAAATTTAATACACGAAGATAATTGTGAAGTGAATTAAAAACAAAAAAATTAACACAAAATTTTAATGTTGATCAAAATCTGTCTTTTTAATTCAACATATTATAGTAAGTTATAAGCTTAAGTATAGAAGGTCCCTGAACCCACCCAGCTCTGTGCTCTGATGGGAAGCTAATTATCGTTTTTAAAAGTAAAGGCGATTGGGCATAGTGTTGACCGCACTATCCCATCATATGTCGAGGTTACAGAAACAGGGGAGCTCTACTTCACCCCCGGTGAAATATCAGGATGAAGATGAAGTTGGAGTCCGCGAGCTGTATTTCGCATAACATGATCACGCGCTACACTTAATTATTTTGGAGGAAATTCCATTCAATTATACAATTGAGAACAAAAAATAAAAACAATAGTCTGCTTTTTATATATTTTTATTTTAATTTTGTAAATGTGTCTGTACATAGTTATTCACAATGTTCTAACAAAGCCAAATTCTATGATAAGATTAAAACATACATGATTGATGGCACAACATAGACAAACGTTAATGTAGACATTAAATCAAAACAACATAAAAAATCCCTACCTAAAAGATGGCGCTGATCATCAATGACTATAATCGATGTGTATAAACAACACTGGTCAAATGTATTCCTTATAAACACAACACTTTTGTACCGTGTGCACGGTGGGTTATATTTATGTTATATTCGTTCAGATTATTTTATTAGTTATATAAGTGTCAAATAATTAAATGTGGAGTACACACAATTACATAATACATACACATATTTAAGGTCGATCGAATATTTATCATTAAACAAAACACACTCATGTTATGTAATGGAGAAAGTTAAAAATATAAAGTTGGTTCTTTCCAAACTAAGTTAATTAAGACAGGCAGCTAAAAAAAGTTGTTAAAAACTTAAAATGTGCATCTCATTTGTAATATATTATTACATAACATTGTCTAAGTGATGTAACTATAACATACATGGCAACAATTAATAAAACATATTTAAAATGAGAATATCGGATAAACCGTTTAAATTGATTTCCAATTTTGCATACAATTATAATTCTATGTGTCACCACAAGTAAAATTTGAAAAAATTAATGAACACCTATTTATAATAACATATATTTACAAACTAAGACACACATATTTTGTGTAGAATTATCTAAAATGATTTGAAGTACTCATTTGATTAATAAGGGTAAAGAGAAGTTTTTTAAAAAAGTAAATTTTGGATCCCTTTAAAAAAGGGACAACTTTGAAAATTAAACCAGCTTAGTTGTAGTTGACCTTGAGAGTTCTCCTTTCCTTAACTTGGAAACAGAAACAAGAAACAATAAATACATGTTACGGTCAAAGCCCGAAGTGCGGCCAAAGCCTGCATTGGTCGGCCAATGTACGCATTGGCCAATGCACGCATTGGCTGGCTCTCTTGGCCAAAGCCCAACAAACCTAGCACTAAGAGCGCATTTTGTACATTGGCCGGCCAATGCGCGCACTGGCCGGGATGCCCTGGCCAATGCCCTATCTAGACTAAGTTGTGATTGCGCCTTCATTATTCTGGGTGCGGCTTCATTGTGAGTAACGTATTGTTTAGCTCTTGTTTGTATAGCATTCTATATGTAATGCGACATGGGCCAAAAGGACCGTCAGATCAAAGACAGACAAATCAGATGGCTGCCAAAACAAATAATCAAAATCCTAATGAAAAAGTTATTTCTGAACTAAAGAACACGTGGCATGAACTTAAACTAGTTCACAGAAAACCAAGGCATAGCCAAAGCCAATGTTCAGTAGAACGGGCCCACTAAGATGTTCAAAACATGATGATGACAAGAATGCAGACAATTGTATCAGCTTATTGGTCCTAAATTCATTCAATTTATGAAAAACCGTAATTTTCATCAAGGAATCCAACAATCGCCATTCGAAACCTTGTTTGGCTGCAAAGCAAAAGCTGGGTACCAGGCGGTAGGACGACGTCCCGCGTCTGGTGGGTGGGGAAGGAAAGCCCGGTGAGAGCCCACGGAAGTAGCGACCGATGTGTGGGAAACTCCTGTGGTCGGAGTTTGCTGCCTGGCTAATGGAAGTCAACCTTCTGAGCCGGTTTCCGTAGAGTGAGAGAGAGAGAGAGTATAGGTTAGTGTTGTGTACTTTAGTTCTGTAGCCACATTGTGTTGACGCTGGTTTAGGTTAGAGGTCAAGTAGATGGTAGAAATAGAGTATAGCTTAGTTAGTTAAACAGACCAATGGAAATACAAGAGCTGAACGGTCACGTGGGAGGGTAAGCTGACCACTGAGGCATTGGTCAACAGACGATGATAGGTAGTAGTAGAGAGCCGACGTAGATATGTAGAGCTAGGGAACAGTTAGATAGAAGTAGTAGTAGTGGACAGTAGGGTAAGGTGGGGTAATTCCACACACGGGGTAATTCCACACACTATATACTGGATACTCTCTATTTTTAATGAGAGTAAAGTTTAATTAAAAGTTACTATTCCCTGTTTCTAAGAGGTGATTTCTTGTACTTTCTGATACTGTTAGAGAAGCGTTCACCTACATTCAGAGCAAGAATTTAATTTTATCTGCATCTATCTTCAAACATCCTTAGGTAAGTACAACACCTGCACTTTTTAAAAAATATTTTTTTTGTCTTATTTTTAATTGTTGTCAATTATTTATTGATTATATGAAAGCTTAATCATTTTTGTTAATAGTAACAGTTAATGATGCTAGATTCAGCCTTTAATTTAGAACAGGAATGCATATTTTTTTCAATAGTTGGTGTGGGGCAATTCCACACACATGGTGTGGGGCAATTCCATACACTATAGTTTGGAATGTCCCATGTTGCTTTTTATACTCTTTAGAGGGTTTGGCTTTTATTTTAAACCATTTAAACTGGTTGTGGCTAATTCTGTAATTCACAACTCATGATTTAATCTTAAAAAATACTTGAATAGTACTAGATCTAGTACTATTTATTTTTTTAAAAGACTCTGCTATTAAAGTTAAGTAAAATTGCCACATACTTCTTTTATTTCTTTATCTATTATTATTTTTACTGTACCTATATTATTTATTATAATTTATGCAATATTTAGAGCTAAACAACCCCATACACACATTAGTAATTAGACTTTCTAACATTTAATTTTGTATTTATTTCAGGATGGTCCACAATTATAAACGAATAACTTCGGCCTATGACAGATGAGAGTAGAATTCAGGAGGAAGAAATTGAGACTTTCTCCTCACCCAGTGATGAAGAGTGGTTGCCCCCATGCAAAATTGTTTCCAAGGGGAAAAATGTTTTTTACACATTTTTAAATACATGAATTTTAAAATTTTCATAATGTGTGTGGAATTGCCCCACTTGCCATGTTTTTGCAATAAAAGTGAAATATTTAAAAATTGTATTTTATTTTGTGAATTATCTTTATATTTGTTTGCCATCATATAAGTAATGCATGTCTAGTTTTACTCTCAATATTATATTGTGGTAGTGTTGATTTTAGATTTTTTACAAATTTTTTAGAAAAGTAGTGTATGGAATTACCCCGGGTTACCAAATGGAAATACAAGAGCTGAACGGTCACGTGGGACGGTAAGCTGACCACTGAGGCATTGGTCAACAGACGATGATAGGTAGTAGTAGAGAGCCGACGTAGATGTGTAGAGCTAGGGAACAGTTAGATAGAAGTAGTAGTAGTGGACAGTATATAGTATAGACTAGGTAGATAGAAGTAGGAAGTTGATTGTAAAATAAACAACATTAAATCTTGAATTGGACTTGTGTATGGTGATCTTCTTCACCCCCACCCTCACAACTGGGTGGATCTTCTATCGTCTTCTTTCACCCCACCCTCGGACACAGTATCCTAGGTTATTTTATTTTACTTCCGTTATAGTATTTACAATAGACTGTGTGTATATAGATATTAAACTTTTATTACGTGTTGTATCGAGCCTTTGTTTTATTTAGTCTAGTTTTCTGTAATCAGTGTCTGGTTGTTTGCCTTATATGGTGTGCGACACACTTGATGACCCGTAACGACGTGTCAGTGTGTTCACAACACCTACACAACTACAAAATTGGTATGGTTAAGATAAGTCATGCGCCTGTACTGAATCTGTATAATTTATGTGAATCTTCATAATAATTAAATTTTGAAAAAATGGAAGCAGAAACTTTAAATTTGGAACTAATAACCTCCCTTTGTAAAAGCCGTGTTTGGTAGACAAGGGAAGCTATTCATAAATAAATTAATAAAAATCAATTTCACTAATTGAACAACAAATAAAACAACGATAATAAAAACCTATTAATATATTATGTTATTAAAGCATGTCCTTTTGTTTGGTTAAAGTCATATTTGAATATGTCTTGAAAGCTGCATTTTAAAGAAAGATATAGTTTCACTAAAAAGCTTATAGATTTATTAAGAATTTTTTGTTTTATGAAACACCTTTTTTATGAATTGACGGTTATAAAATGATTGATTAAAAAATTTTGGATCTCCCTTAAGTGAGGGACAAATAAATAAATTATATTGTAAACCGACAACAGGGGTCGGCAACCTGCGGTTACCTTAATGTCAAGATGCGGCTCTTCAGTTCCATGCACACATCTTATTAACTATTTTATTTTCAAAACTCATTAAGAAATAGTATAAGAAAACAACTTAACCTGGATTAAAACACTCATCAGAGAACAACGAAAATAGGTGAAGTAGAGCGTATACAGACAGCTGAGCAGCTTGTGGGCCTATCCCAGCCGTGCTGTGGACAGCCCCATTACAACAATTCAATACTTGCCACTGCCCAAGTGCCGACCTCTTCGAATATGGTTAAATAGGGAATGTCATTTTATTCAGAGTGCATTTTCCTATCTGTCAGTAATAATTGAATGACACAGTTATATAGCTATTAGCTTCCTACGGCTGAGCCGAGTACTGGACAGTACGAGTTTACCGTGCGTTCAGTGGGGTGGAAGATATGCCTGATGAGAACCAAAGAACAGAAGCGACCGATACAGTAATCAAAACGATACCCAGGCCAGTTAGTGGCAGTTGGCCGTGCTGAGGACTATGAGAGACACCTTCTGGGCCAGTGGTGTCCGTATAGAAAGAAAAAAAAAGTTAACAGCGTCTAAAGTGGATTGGGACAATCCTATAATTATATTATTTGATTACTAATTTTGATCAGAGCAGAGCTAGCTAAAATACTTTAATTTGTTTTGTGCGAAATATTAGTATGTTTTTTATGTATAAATATTATTTCATATTTAAAAATATTTATTTCAAATAAAAAATCAAATGTATTCATTTAATCAAATGCCAAAATATTATAATAAAAATGTTAGTGGCTCTTTAAAAACTGGGAAATTGTCACTTTTGGGCTCTTCCGGCTCAAAAGGTTGCTGACCCCTGACCTACACTAGTCAAGGCAATCAGATGATGAAACACAAATACCACAGCATACACAGTACTTGGTACGGCAAACATGCCTTAGTTAATATAGAAGGAAAATAAAAATAATATATTATATATATGTATATTTTTTTTTCCCGGTGGGGGGGGGGGGGGGGTGACACCATCAGGCGCCGCACCGGGTGACACCCGACCTCGCTTCGCTGCTGGACCAATGGATCGCTAGGTATAAAGAGAATTAAATCGTACTCTTTATGTTATTTACGAACTAAAATATATCGTAGAGGAAAAAAATGGTTGGCAAAAATAAACAGCAAGAAAATTATGATGACAAGATTCAGTTTCTTCAAAATAAAATCATATAATGACAACATCAATTAGTCGAAAAAATTGATATTGGAGATGATTTTTGCCAGTTTTATTTAGTATTGCGTCTCTCTGTGTTATGTACATAACGGCCCGCTTTTCTTTCTTGATTTACTTGTATAGCCTTGTTCAACCCAAGAACAATGTGCAATGCAGTAGTTGGATGATTTTGGGTGGCGCGGTTGCTGATAATGCCGATGTAAATTATTTAAAAATACTTTATAAAAGGATTATATTTTTACACTGATATTTACTTCTCTATTAAATCAATGTCGTAATATCCCTACCATTTACAACCCAAAATGTATAAAAGGGAAACAACTTAAGAACTAATGCACAAATAAGCAATACTATCTTTTAATAAACAAAAAAGAAACAATTTATTTTGAACGTTTCTTATAGAAGCAAAATTAGTAAAAGTTCATTTTAAAATATTAGAAGATGTTTTCTGTGTTTCAATTTGAAAGGTATTAATCAAAGCATTTAGAAAATAAACACCTTAGCTAATACACACGGTTGCTTCGTACACTTAGAACCACTACTTATCTACTTTACATGAAAGAAAATCTAAAAAAAAATTATTAATTTTGACTCCCTTAAACTTAAGGGACAGTGACGAGAACCGTTTCCTTAAATGATGAAGTATTTAGGGGTTATCGATTTAAGACGTCCTAAATGGGGGGGGGGGGGGGGGATTCCGAAAAGAATCCGATTTTGAGGACGCGTGAGGACTGGGATTGGGATGGGCTCGGGTCTATGTGGACGTAAACAGGTTTAATTTAACATCAACGTGATTACAATTTAAAACAAACATAAAACTCTTATCCTGTAAAACGTAAAATAAAAAAAAAACATCGCAAAGTGTAAATAAAGCACTGCATTTTTTCTAGTTCCGCCACTGGTTTTCATTTGAAGTTTTTAAGAAAATTAACTACGTGAAGCAATGGCTTTATTTCGGTTTCTAACATCATTGCAAAGCGTGTCGTCACACTTTCTGAAATCCCCCTGCAGCCCCTCCATAGTGTGACGTCATTTATGGACGAACCCTAATACAAAAAAATATCGCCTCTTTGGAAAGCGAGCGATTTAGTGTGTGTGTGTATGTGTGTACGTGTGTCTGTGAACACGATAACTTGAGTACCGTTACAGCTAGGTAAATGAATGTTGATATATAAGTATTATATCAAATGTGTGGTTCTGTATCAACTTTTTAGCGATTTTCGATAACCGGAAGTGGGACTTATTCTACTTTTAGTTTTTTTAAAAGCCTATATAACTTGAGTACTGTTTCAGATAGATAAATGAATTTTCACATATAGGTAAACGATCTTATGTTCTGCGTTCTATCAAATTTTGAGTAATTTCCGTTTACTGGAATCAGTAATTTATGCTATTATCGATTTATAAAGTAATAATAATATTCCGTGCTATAATACACATATTGTTTACCATTCATTGGTGCGCAATTCTTTTTTTCTACGAGATTCTATTTTATAAAGTTTAAGTAATTAAAAATATTGTCTATATCCCGCTTTGCCATCCCATGTAGTGTTATATAAGAAGATTCGATAAAGTTTAGGTGAGATCTCTCCCGGTTTATTTTCTTTTACAATAGAGTTACATGACTAAACTATTCGATAAAGTTTAGGGGAGATCTCTCCCGGTTTATTTTATTTTACAATAGAGTTACATGACTAAACTATTCGATAAAGTTTAGGGGAGATCTCTCCCGGTTTATTTTATTTTACAATAGAGTTACATGACTAAACTATTCGATAAAGTTTAGGGGAGATCTCTCCCGGTTTATTTTATTTTACAATAGAGTTACATGATTATAAACTATTGCGCACCTAAAAAGCATACTAACACGCGTATAATAGTGCGGAATAGTTTGGCAAGACAGCCTACTAATTTGGTCACAATTGTAATTAGTTCAGCTTGGTAAAAAAGAACATTATTCTCTAAACAAATACGTATTTTGCAGCTTTACATATAGTGCATATGCTCTCATGTAACCAAACAGACAAACAAAAAATAAATAAATAAATATACAAACTTGTGAACAAACTCAAGTTTGTTTAGTATATAGATAGCAATGAAGGAATGACGGAATAACTGACACACTACCACCAGCCGTAAATTATATATTATTTTTGTTGATAAAAACTAGATTACACAGTCGCCTTTGAGGTCGGCGCATTTCGGATAAAGTTGACGCAATTCATCAAGTGACTGGGCATAGTGCTGACATCACAATCTCTTCATATGCCGAGTTCGCAGAGAGAGGTGGATGAAAAAATGATGAAAAACTAAGATTTATATATAGGTAAAATAATAGTTTAATATATAAAACTTTATAAACTGAGGCCAAAAAAATAAAATAAATAAATAAAAAAAGGTGGAAAAAAAAAGTTGAACTCTATTAGGTGTATGAAGATCTAGTATAGACCTGACGCTTTTTTTTTTAGGTAAGCCCCAGACTTTAACATTTTCTCAGCAAGTATTGGCTAGTTCATAATTTGCACTATCCAATTGTTTGACATGCACTGATTCGCATTGCAAACATTACCAGCATTTGTAGTAATCAGTGAGCCGCTGGGCTAAGTAAGCATTTGTCGTGACCAGCTAAGCTTGAGTACCTCTGGTTCATGGAGCTTAGTGTGTACGTCGTGCCCTACACCACTGCCTGTGCCTCTGCTTAATTTGACGGTATGCTTGTCTCTGCATCTGCTGAATTGTTCGTAAGGCTTGTTTGCACAGTCAAACTATGAATAGCAAGTTTGTACGAGACTAGAGGCCTATTAGGATAAACCTGACGTTTTATGACAAAGTTAACCCTAGACTATAACAGTTACAGTTTTCCTCGGCATATAAGGGGATAGTATGGTCAGCTCTAAGATATAGGCTAGTTTATATTTGAGGTATCTTATTAGAAAATACTACAAAAACAAATATAAACTAAGCCTACTTTTTTTTCAAATCATTTACATGTCTTCTTGGAAGTCCGGTATGATTGGCTCGAATGCTTACAACATCCAAGTTGAAACACCGCAAATAGTCGACAATAGCACACCAGCAACCAAACAACAAACAAACACGGACAAAACACCCTCCATCTTTAAAGGCTTTTATTATATACACATTAAACAAAATCATCATAAATGAAAAAAATGCACTAAAAACAAAAAAAACTAAATTAGTTTAGTGTAACCATTCTAAACATATATGCTGGTATAACTAAAAATAAAAGACATATTCAAATTTATTGATGTCAAAGTAGGTACAAAATTTCGAACATACTATGCAATTCAACAATTCAATCAGTTATTTTCTTCTCTAAAGAGACAAGGTACTGTACCTATAGTACGATATGACTTCAATCATTGATACCCTCCCAAGTTCTACAACGGTTCTATGACCATTCAGTGCCGTAGTGTTTTCTAACAACAATTATTCAGTAGCTTTAAAAGATGTCAAGAATAGACTTGTGACATTGTAGCTTTCAGTAAAATTAGAAAAGGGAGTGTTGACTTTGTTAAGTTTGAGGGATTGGTTTTGTTTACTTTGTTCATATGACCAGATAGGGACGGTGTGGTCGAATGGTAGAGAGCTTGGCAGCTGGACCGGATGTCTAGGGTTTGGATTTAGGTATCTCACTCGACGCAGTTTCAATCCACCCTGCTCTGATGGGTACCTGACTCACGCCAAGAAAAGAAATTTACATTTTACTTGTTGCCACATTGTTGCCACTATTAATTAGATAAAATATTGTTCGGTACTATACCCTACATATTCTATAACGATTTCAAATTATAGATTCGGTATGTTATATTTTAAAATTACAAAGTAACACGAGAGCGTTGACGCAAAAAGTTGTGACCGAAAGACAACTTTTATTTTGGGCTTTGTATAAAAAATAAATTATTTGAAAAACGAATGTTTACGTATCGTAGGTCATGATTTTTTCCCAACTTACTATTAACATAAATTTCCATTAAATTGTTGTTGTTTTTTTTTTAAATCTATTAAAGGGATGCAACTTATTATTAATTAGCATATTTAAACAAAAACATTTTAAATAGAAAACTTTCAACATTATTAAATGACAACAATATAGTTTGCAAATTTCTTTTGTAAATAATTTTATTTGTTCATTTCATAAATAATATGCTATTTTTTTTTAAATAGAAAAAAAAACATGTAGCATAAATATAAATTATAGACATTGTTTTCTTTTAAATGCATTTTGTATATATTTAACGTCTCCAATCATTTATATATCTCCTACTAAATCTATCTCTAAACCTTATTTTTGGATCCCTTAAATAAGGGACAACTATTCTTTGAGCCTTTTTACTTTTCGATAATTATGTCGTGTAAATGAAATAAAAATTAAAAAAAAAATAAAAAAATAAGGCACAACTACTCCTTAAATTGGGTCATTCATAACTGACGTCCACAAACATATTGAAAGTTAGAAACCCCCCCCCCCCCCCCATGTATGCTGAGAGAGTCCCAACATGTTGTTGATGTAGACAATGATGGCATCGGTCATGTATGCTGAGAGAGTCCCGATGATGTTGTAGATGTGGACAATGATGACATCGGACTTGCTTGCTGAGAGGGACCCGTGCATTTTTGTTTAACACTTCTATAAAAATCTCGCTTTTAACTCTCCTTTATCTAAGCATCCGTAAAGCAAAAATTAAATTCTAATAATAATAAGTACATAAAAACGTTTATAATTACAAAATTTTATAAATGCACTAAAAAGAAGAAAATAATACAATTTTTATCAAATATAAAATGATTTTAAAAAAAATATAATAAATCTTCGGTTACTTTAAATATAAAAAAAGTACTTTCTTTAAATATATTAATGCACTACTATTATATCACTATAAATCAGGGGTCTCCAAACTACGGCCCATGGGCCGAATGCGGCCCGCGAAGTCCTCTCATCCGGCTCACGGAGATCTTTTTGTCCACGGAAAAACCGTTTGTTGGTGATGGCTGAAGAACTTTGCGAAGAAAAAATCAAAGATGTGCCTGGAAGAAACTGGCCCCCGAACTGAAATTCGATAGTTAATGCGGCCCTTGGACTGAAAAGTTTGGAGACCCCTGCTATAAATAAAAGCGTGGACCGCTTGTTTAAATACTTATTATTATAACGGCCCACGCTACGGAGCGAGGAATGCGGGATGTTGCTGAGTCTACCCAGCTCTGATGGGTACCTGACTAATGTTTGGGAAAGTAAAGGCGGCTGGGTTGTGCTGATCACACGATCCCCAGCAGTGTTTCTTCCAGACTTTTTTCTCCGGGGGGGCACTTGAAATCTTCGGGGGGGCGGTAAATTTTCTTCGGGGGGGGGGGGGGGGGGGGGCGGACACTGTTAAAAGTATATATTTTCTATATAAATTATATAAATTTCATTTCGTTCGGGGGGGGGGGGGCGGTAAAAAAATTTCGGGGGAGCTTTGCCCCCCCCCCCCCCCCCCCCGAAGAGATGCCTGGAAGAAACTCTGTGCCCCAGGGACCGTAAGATTCGAAAGGGTTCTTTACTTACCTTGCTTAATGTTTCAATTTTTTAATGCTGTAAAATGTTAAAGTAGAAAACTTAAGTAAATGTTTTTAAGTTTACAGCAAAAACAAATCTGATGACATCCACCGACCAGAAGTTTTAAGCAGAGATTTGACTATTGGTTTTAAAAATGTAGGACATATTTCCAAACATTTAGTAAAGAATCATTTGAAAAGCCTACAATAGCTCCGCATTTTCCGTTAAAAATTAAAAGTTTATTTCGAGTAATACCCTACAATACATGCCCATGAAAGTTTGCATCTTATAGTTAACATGTTTGTTTTTTTGTTGTTTTTTTTTTTTTTAGTTTCCTTGTGTTGAAAAGAAAAAAAAATTGTCTATTGTTTAAATTTTTTAAGTCACTGAAAATACAAAAATCACACATATGTCCATTCTGTAACAAGTCGAACCAAACATACTAATTTGTTTGTAAACACGTCAGTTTTAACTAACACTGCACGCGAGTATAAAAATAATTTCAAGCAACTTGAAGTCCATCAAGATCAATGCCATAACATACCTACCATATATAACAGTGGTTCCCAAACTTTTTCGAGTGGCGACCCCTTTTTATAAAAATTAAGTGACCCGCGACCCCAATAGAATTAAAAAGCCGAAATTAGTATGGAAATTAATAAGCACTCAAATATGATTTTCTAGTAGACTTTCAATATGAACTACTCCTGATAACTGTTTTAATAGCATGAGTAAAATTGCATACTATTCACTAAACCTTCGTTGTTAAGTTTTTAATTAAAAAACAAATTGTTAACGACAACCTATGTCATTATAATTATCTTAATTTTGTTTTAATCGAAGAATAGTGTTGAAAATATATTCTCGAAAAGTCAATCAATTTTACATTTGGTTATGAATTTTGAATACTACACCAAAATTGTGTCTGCAGTTTTTCATCTTACTCGGAATTATTCTGCAAATCAAAGAATTCATCTTGTAATTCATCGGGAATGCTGGCAACATCAAGGGAAGAAGAAAATGGGTAATGCGTAAATGCAGATTCTTCTTTTTTCAGCTCAAAGAAATAGCAATGCAGTTCGTTTTCAAGAGATTCAAGATGCCCAGAAATCTCTTCTTTCAAAATTTTAATTATCTCACAATCAGATTCATCTACCACACCGCAGAGTTTCTCAAATTTACAATATTTCCAAGAAATATTTTCTTTACCGATTTTGCAGCTTTGATAAAAATGCCCAGAGATTTTCATTTTCCCTGAAGCTCCAGGTAAAGCTTATCTTGATGTTCGAACATATCTGCTAGGTATGATACTCTCTCCAACTACTCTATTTCGTTTTAAATATACCAAAAGGTCTTGTTTCCTTTGCACTTCCAAGAACAATTTCATTTCAGATTTCAATTCAAAAACACAATTTACAACATTTCGTTTGACAGCCAGCGTACTGTAGTGTAGAAGAGCAGAACCTCGTGATCTATATTAATGTTTTTGCTCAGTTCTTTGAAGGCTCCAGATTTTGTATAATTTACGACTTATACTAGCAATGGACTCTTGATGTCGATTGGTTAGGGCAGTGATTAGGAAGCTAAATCTTTTCTGTTTTCTGAAAGCCCAGTTTTGAGCTAAACATAGATGGCGCACCATGCGTACATACCCCCATTTTAATCATCCAGTTTCAAAAAAGGTATTTATTTTCTCCATGCTGTCTTCACAAAAGAGCAACTCTTCATTGCTATCATCTGCATGAATATAGACACTGACCAGCAACTGCGAACACGAACTCACGTCTGTTGATTTATCAACTTGAAAAGCAAACAATGGTGAAAGCTTAATTTCGATCAAAGTGTGTTATTTAACATTTACGTACATGCAGCGTTTGATGAGATTTTTTTCTCCTGTTGTTTTTTTTTTTTTTTTTTTGCTTGGCATTTTTTATCGCGACTTCATGTGATGCTTGCACTAATGCTGTTGAAAACTTCCTGTTCGATCAAAGTCTCTGGCGTTTGCAACTAGCTTCTTACCGACGAAAGAACACCATATATTTTTTGGTGTGTTCCGAATGACTCGTCTCAAATGACGTTTTAGTTTTGAAGATTTCATAGATTCGAGACTGAGAACAACTTTGTACAGTGCGCTTTGTTTCTTGTCTATTACATTTCCAGTGATGTTAATGAAGCCGAATTTTTAAAATTCTTCTAAATATTTGTTTTGTTTCAAATTACTCAGGTTTAGTATACCAGTTGGCGACCCCCCCCCCCCCCCCCAGAAAGACCTTCGCGACCCCCCCTAACCCCAGTTTCGGAACCCGTGATATATAACGAAAAATATATCCAAGGGAAGCAACTTAATAAATAATGCACTAATTAGCTATAGTTATTGTAACAAACAATAAGAAATAATTTATTTGTAACAGTTCATTTACTTGCACACACAAAATCTAAAGATTTATTTTAGAATCCTAACTGTTTTCACTGTTTATAAATTTTAACGTAACAATATAA